>NW_009629639.1:54454-119727 GCF_000690535.1 Cariama cristata
CCCTCTCCTCACAGAGGCCCCTCCAGCCCCCGCCGTCAGCGCCTGGGCACCTGCGCCCCCCGTATATCTACCCCTCACCTCTGTGAAACACATATTTAAGAATTATCATTAAAATATACATTCATCACACAATCTGCACAAACTTCACTTATATCAATAAAAAGAGTTCCCCTCATCCATCAAACTAATATCATCACTGCGCTGACAAAGGTAGACAGTACACACACTCCACCCCTTGTCTCTTCATCACATTACAACAAAAAAAAATTCCACACAAATATCCCACTTTCTGGCAATGTCCAGACCAAGGTTTGCCTGTTACCTCTCTGAATTATTAGCCTTATCTGGCATTCCTCCAGAGCCCACATGTGGCACCAGAAAGGACTGTGGTGGGTTAACCTCCTCTCTTCTCACAGCAGCCCCCCCACTGCCAAAACCCTGCCATGTAAATCCAGTGCAAATACCCTTTCTCTTTTTGTGTCATCTAGAAATTTAATGAAAAACAATTTCATGTCTTCTCTCATTTCAGTGATAAACCTACTAAAAATCATTAGCCACGTACATATTAACTAGATTCCTTTGTACCCTTTATTCTCATTCTTCATTTTTAACCATCCTCTCAGCTTAATGACAAATGCATGTTGTATTCATAGCTGCTCATTTCTCCTAGATAATTAATAAATTTATTTAAAACTTCCAAATCACACATCAGTTTTGTGACAAGCAGCAGTTAATCATCTTTCTAGAACTCCAATACCTTTTCTCATAAACCTTTGACTGTATTCCCTCAGACAGTTTTTGTCTGACATGATAACATTTGATACAGATGATTTGAATTACTGTGGATAAGAAAATACAGTACCAAAAGCTATGCTAAAGCATAGGGCTATATTTTAACTGGCAGACTTAAGAGCTTGAAACTCTGTGCAAAAACCCTCTCTGGCCCAGTAAGTATGGACAGAAGAGCAAAGAATGGTTTTTTACCCCCCCCCCCCCCCAATTTTTTCACCTTCCTATGCTTAGGAGAACTTAATTTTCACAGAGGTTTCACAGAAACTGTGTTTGAGGTAGCGGAGACTGCGTAGTGTCCATAGCAAACACTCCCTCCCTCCTACAATGGAGGCTCTAACTTAGGGACACAGCATCCTTGCCTGAATACGTTAATAACCAGCAGCATTGTCACTGTTAAAATAATAAATGTATGGCAAAAGGAAACCAGGAAGAGGTTGAATGTTCCCGACACCTAGTCTGGTATCTGATGAAAAATGATCTGTAGGGTTTTGTCCAGGAATTTGCAGCAATGCAGCCTTTGACTGCACCAATAGGTGTCCATCCTTCCTTTCCCTCATTGGAAGAATCTTCTCTTATCCTGTTGCTACGTCAATGTTTTTATTGCTGTGACAACCCTATGACCCTATATGCCACCCCTATGATTCAGGAAGGATTTGCAATCCCAGTGTAGAGTCTCCTTGAAGTTTATCTTTTTCAACAAAATAAGGAAGTACCATTTTTCTCCATTATGAGTCTTTGTGCCAGCTGAATTGCAGAGACTAGGAAAGAAGTTGTCTCTTGGTATGAAAACATTAGCCAAATCATCAGGCAAGGTTCATTTCTCTAATTCTGTTGGTCAGTGCCAGGCTAGAATGTGGTACTGTACATTTAAGGATACGATAATAAAGAACAGTGTCCTTTCCATTTTGTTTATATGAAGATAGAAAATGTTTTCATAGTATGGAGAGTAGCTATCATCTGTTCCATGTCGGATTAGGTAATCTTTCCTATATAAGGATATCTACCCGAGTAACTGCTTGTTCTATACATTTCTGAGTTTTCAAAGGAAACACATGTTCACTGTTATTGTCATCAGAACAAGTTTTAAAAGGATTTTTAAAACCTTTGGGGTTTCTTCTGTAATCATAACTAAAGTTAATACTCTTTGAAATAAAATACACTATTTAAAAAGAGAATGGGATATTATTATTCCAATAGTGGGAAATACAATACTCATTAATAAGATTTTATGTCTTGAATGTCTCTTTCTCACATGCACACTTACTGTAAATGTGGATCAGAATAACTTCATACTGTATTCTGAAAGGTATTTTAAGAAAATAAAGGTAGCATGGTATTTTAATTTCAGAAGTGTTGCTTTTCCTTAGTTCTGATCCATATATTATAACTTGAAAATTACACTGAAAAAGAAGTAAAGCTATTTATTGTAGAGATATTTAATATAGGCAGTAGATTCAAAGTAATACTAAAAGTAAAAAAAGTAATTGGTAAATTTAAAGCTTTAAAACTGGAGTAAGTAAATGAGACTGACAGCCTCATTTCACCAGACTCACGATGCAGTTTCTTATGTTTCACTGACTTCAAATTAAAGTTAATAGACAATTTAAGTGAAAAGAAAGGGCATTTAAGCCTAGATGCATACCTCTAAGTCTTTGATGATGAGTTTGATGATGGGACAGGCTTGAGAGGTGGGCCTGTGTGAGCCTTATGAAGTTCAACAAGGCCAAGTATAAGGTCCTGCACGTGGGTTAGGGCAATCCCAAGAACAAATACAGGCTGGGTGGAGAATGGATTGAGAGCAGCTGTGAGGAGGAGGACTTGGGGGTTTTGGTTGGGGAGAAGCTCAACACAACCCGGCCATGGGTGCTAACAGCCCAGAAAGCCGACAGTGCCCTGGGCTGCATCCAAAGCAGGGTGACCAGCAGGTTGAGGGAGGGGATTCTGCCCCTCTGCTCCGCTCTGGTGAGATCCCCCCTGCAGTACTGCCTTCAGCTCGGGGGTCCTCAGCACAAGAAGGACATGGACCTGTTGGAGCGAGTCCAGAGGAGGCCACGAAGATGATCTGAGGGCTGGAGCACCTCTGCTGTGAGGACAGGCTGAGAGAGTTGGGGTTGTTCAGCCTGGAGAAGAGAAGGCTCTGGGCAGACCTTAGAGCAGCCTGCCAGTAACTAAAAGGGCCTGCAAGAAAGCTGGGCATGGAGTGATAGGACAAAGGGCAATGGCTTTAAAATGAAAGAGGGAAGATTTATATCAGACATTAGGAAGAAATTCTTTATGGTGACAGTGGTGAGGCAGTGGCCCAGGTTGCCCAGAGAAGCTGTGGCTGCCCCATCCCTGGGAGTGTTCAAGGCCAGGTTGGATGGGGCTGTGAGCAACCTGGTCTGGTTGGAGGTGTCCCTGCACATAGCAGGGGGGTTGGAACTAGGTGATCCTGAAGGTCCCTTCCAACCAAATCATTCTATGATTCTAATCTTCCTCCACAGGAACCTTCAGAAAGAGACGCAATCTTCAGAGCTCTCCATGAGTTACCGAGTACAGAAAAAGAACAGGCTTTTATCTCAGGTAGCCTATAGTACATAGTATAAAGGTGAACTTGATCCTGCCCATTTAGTCAGTTAAGGAACAGTCTAATTTAAAGAGCAGCTTTCATGGATCTTCAGGAAAGTTGCTAAACCTTTTGTTTTTCTTACTTACCCTCCTACTTAATGAGCAGAATAATAATTTTGTCCTTTGTTTCAAAAATACACATGGAGGAAACATCAACTCCTATATGAAGAAACTCCTGTGCTCGGGTGTAACCACTTGACAGTCAAGAGGGCTCTGTGCAGGTGGCTGCCCTGAAAACATGAAAATTAAAGACCTAGGATCTGATATTACAAGATATTAGGGAAAAGGATACTCTCTTATCCTAAATTAGATTTGTAATAATATTATCTTGGTCTGTTTCAGGGTATGTATTTGCCAATGTAATACCAGTAACAATAAAAAAAGATATCTGTGTTTTTAGCATGACTTTCTTCAATTTCTATATTGAGAAATTGTAAGGAAAAAAAATCTTAACTGTACTGCAAATAAAAAAAATGACAGCTTTGCTTTTTTCCTGTGAAAAAGAATGGTTTCCCATTTTGATTTGTGTATTTATAATGAAGGTCAGAACTCTTCCACTGAGGCACGTTTTAGAAATGAACAAACTCAAGTCTCTCGCGGATTTTTGTGCCATATTATTTTTGCACTCTGAATCAAATTCTAATTTTATTTACTTGGGGTTTTATATTTCAGCCAACAGTATTAATTTTTATTCCTTAGTTCTTTTCAATTTTTAAGTCTCCAGATTTTTTTTCATAATAATATTTCCAACCACTTTACTTTTAATTATATTTCCAGTTTTAACTACACATCATTTCACTTAGGTCAACTTTCTTTTACATTTCAGATTCCTTTGAAGGGCCTTTAGTTCTGAAGTAAATCTGCCTCTTTTTATTTCCTCCTTCCCTTGTAAATTCTGCTCAATTTATTCTAGCCAGTCTGGTTTTGATTTATGTTTCATTTATTTACATTTCATTATTTTCACCTTTTAAACTTTTTTTTCTCAGTGATTTCTCGTTTTCCAATTCTTTTCAACTGCTTTGAAGAACCTCCCCCACACCTATTAAAAAAACTTGGGTTTTATTGTATTAGCTTTTTTTACCCATGCTGGAAGAAGTCTTCCTTCAAATATCATTTTATCATTTTTTAACATACTTCATTTTGTTTTCAGCTTCTTTGCCCAGTACTTTTGAAAACAGTTGAAAATTGATGCTCTTTAAAACATGGCTTGTGATTTTCATATTACGTTTAGCACCTAAGATAGCTAGCTTTTCTGTAACTAACACTTTAAAATAGTTTAGGATTTTATTGACACTTCATTTTAAAAAGAAAAAAGAGAGGGTGGGAACATATCAGTCTCAGTCTGGCATGTTTCTTCTTACCATTTTACTGTGTTAAAAATGAAAAAGGAAATGAGAATCTGTTTTGGTCTGTATTAAGATTGGCCTCAACATGGAAAGAGAAAAAAGGCCTTGTTATGAAGGTAGAGGACTGATAAAAATCATGATGGAATATTGAAAATAACATTAAAGTCAACATTTTGGCTCTAGTACTTTTTTTTCAAGCTGTTAAAAATGAGACAAAGAAGTAACCTTGTTCTCTGTTACATTTCACACTTTTTGGGAAAGTCCTCTTGACAGACAAAAGTCTTATTTCATATTTCTGTTTTCTAAATCTATTTTCTATTTCAAGACTGCATTTTATTAACCATTTCTGAAGCTTAATAAGCTTTTCTTCTACACGTGCTACAATACTATATTTCCTTTTAGATTTCAGTTTCACATCATTTGAAAAGGGAATGACTTTTTAAATTGAACCTGGCAATGCAATGGTGAATAGACATTGTGAAACATGGGACAGGGAGCAGTGTTCAAAGGAAAGATTCCCATTTATTTTACAGGACATTAAACTGATCCCTGCTTTTGTTAGATTATAATTACACAATGACATCTGGAGTACTCAATGACTTTCACAGGAAATTCCTGTTGTCCTCTGTATTCTGTTTTGTTATTCAACTTGTTTTGTAATGCCAGAATATATCTCTCTCTGGTGAAAAACAGGTGGATTATTTAAGTGTTTTGATCTTTAATCTTTATTGGCATGACAAAGTTGGTGCACAGGGTTCCCAAAGCTACAGCTTAAATTAAAGTTATATTGTCTGGGTATGGCAACATTGTTTATCCAGCCCTCATGCCATAAGGCAGAATGGGTGAGTATGTCTTGTTAACAACTCATTTAGTTAATTCATATCTTTTGCAGCCTCCTGTACATTGCTTTGTACAAGATGACTCCCAGTTTTATTCCACATTAATTGCCTTCCCTATTCATGCCACAAAACAGAGATTAAATCTACCTCACATTATTACAATTTGATCAGAAGGACTCATCTAGACCAGACAGTGAAACGTTTCTCAAGGTTAAAACTGGAAAGACTTTTTTGGTATTGTGGGATCTAATATTTGTACTTCTATAAATGGAGAAATGGTTGCTTTTTAAATGTTTATTTAAGAAAAAAATAAATTAAATTATTACTTCTTTTATAGCAGCAAAATACAGGCTTAAGTCAAGTTCTTGTACAGACTTTAGATAACTGCATAACCTAAAACCTCAGAAATCTCTTTGCTTTCTAAGGTTATTGTAATTACTTTAAAACAAAATGAAACATCACATTGGTGTTTGTGTGCAATCAAAAATTTCATTATAACAGCTTGATTTTTCTTTTTTCCTTCTTTTTGAAGTCAGATTTTCCCTGAAGTGTTTCAGCTGCAGGGTAATAAGGAGAAAGGTTTCAAGGCTCTTTAATAATTCAGAATAGAATTGCAGAACATGAAAACTTATTATCCTTGCCACCGCTGTCATTAAATACTTTCAAAACCATGTTTGATGGCAGAGAAATTAGTAAGTCGTTGCTCCTTTGGGTGGACAACCTAAATCAAACAGTATTTGGCTTATTGTTGGTGCTAAGAAATATTTTCTATCAACTTTTTTTCAATAACAAAATTAGTTTTCAATTAAATGAAAAGAGTGTGTAGTTTCCTCACTCTTTGGACCAACGCCCGAGTTTGGCAAGAATGCTGACTCTTTAGCCAACACATACACAAATTCTTGAAGCTTACGGACAAAAATGTCCAGGTTTCAGTTTCTAAAGTAGAAAAATCATTCGTGTTTGGGTTTCTAGGTTTGAAAAAATGCAGATTTCCCATTAAAAAATGTAGAGGAAAGGGGAAAATATGCTTATGAGGAACCTTCTCCATCTTTACTTTCCAATTAACTCTAGTACTTTGCAAAAGGTTGAGTTTATAAAGGTCTGCATGTAGTGAAATTATAGCCTGTAGACTCTGCCATTTGAACTTTTTCAATTTTTCAGTTGTTTTAACTGAAATCCTGAGACTTGCGCATTTTTATTACTGATTCACATTATTAGGGTTAATAAACACTTAAATTTTATTGACCGGCCTAAATTTGGTTCCTATACCATTATTAACAATTATGAAAAATGTACATTATTCTGCTGATATACATGAGTTCTGTATTAAGAGAATAAATCATCACACGGGCAATTCCTTTCCTTTAGTATTGTCAGACGTACAACAATTTGAGAAGGGCGAGTCTGCTTCAAGAATGAGGACTTGCACAGGTCAGAGCTCACGTGCCAACATAGATCCTAAATACATAAATTGTTTGGTTTCACACTAAGAAACATAGTTCAGAAATTTATTTAATAATCATTCCTTGTAAAACATGCAATATAATAAAAAATAATGGTTAATCAATTTATGCCCATATTTCTTCTGACAGAACATGTGCAATTACATGCATAACACAGAGGAATTATATTTTAACTCCAGAGGGTGTCTATGTGAGCTTAGGGTGTATAATAGTACTAAGTTCCCATTTCTGTGGCTTTTCTCAGTTCTCATTCCTGTACTTTTCAGAAGCAGTTGTGTACTAAAGAGAAAAAAATCATAACATGTAAATAAATAAAAATCATAACATATAAACAGCTGCCCTCACTGTCAACACCTTCAAATATAAATGCATCCTAAAAATTTCAAGATGAAGGGGTCACAAAAGACTCAGAGGAAAAAATAATAGTTAGAAAATGAATAGTCTATAGTTGGTCAGACTAAAAATTCTACCTGTAACCACTCACTTCCTTCATGCTAACTTAAGGTAATAAAATCCATATGACAAAGTGTATAAATTCAATATAATACATAAGACATCTAGATGAAAACTCCTTGGCTTAGGTTTCTATATATTACATATCCACACGTATGTAGCTAGATGGACAGAAAGATGAACAGAAACATAAGCCAGAGACACTGAGTGAGGGAGTAATCTACCGTCACAGCAAGAGAGCGCTCAGTGGAAAAAAGCAGTAAAAATATTAAAGAAAAATAATAATCTGGATAACATGAAAACTTGGGTTTGAAGTTTAGTAAGGAGTTCCAGCGGAGATAGGAAAGTAACTATAATACATTCCTGCAGGACAGTATTGCCTGTTCCTTTGCTGGTTGCTCTGGATTTCATCTGCACTACAAATTTGGAAAAAAACAGTTTTTGCTCGAGGGCAGATTCCTGAGGGACAAAGTGATACAGGAAATACTGTTAATTTTCTTCTTTGAACAGCATCCCATTTTGCTAGAAATGCAATATTACAGTTTCATATAAAAAAGGAAAAATACTATTTTGTTTTTCAGAGGGACTTTTTTTGCCACTGACTGGTGATGTAACATTTATAAAAGAGGGTATAAATATCTGCTCTGTTCTGAGGAAAGCATAGCTGGTTTGGTTGTGTTAGTTATTAAATGAATTTCCTAATTCAAAGAGTCAGATTCTTAAACACTTCAAGATGCAAGTAAGTCACCATGAAAGAGTTCAGCAGTGTTCTAACTCCACTGATTTCAAGGGGTAAAGTACGAGTGCTATGAGAACATTGTCTTTGAACAGCTTTCTAAGAGTTATCTTCAAATCACTGTATCTGATCATGCCCCACACAGGGTACAGAGGACATACTACCAGGGTACACAGGACAGCCCAGTCTTTGCAGTGGTTGCAAGCTTGTTTTAGGACTACACAACAGGTCACCCTTATCAGCCTAATTTCTAGCTCTGCAAGCCATTCCCCAGTATCAAACCATCTATCCTCAATGTGCTACAACAAGATCAACAGCAAGGAAAAAAGGGGCTCTCAAAATCACTGCTTTATAGAAGTTGATTTAGTATGAATGTGAGTTGAAAACGTGGTCGTTATTATTAGGAGAGCAAGGTATTAATGTGTTTGTGGATAGGGGATGGATGCCATCACAGCTCTAACGTCAGACATCTTGGCAAGTTTATGAAAGGAGATTATGTAACATCAGGATTTGATAAGAAAAATTTGCTCATAGGAATAATACCACACGTGGATTACAAAAGTGAGAGACATGAATGGTCTTGCTGAGGGTGCAAGAGCACACTATAATAAACGCTTTGTGGACTGGCTTTTTACAGTGAACTCCTTGAATCCAAGCAGAGGAAACAACTTATACAACATCCAACCAGAAAGATGTTGGTTCTATCGAGTCAATCAGTTCTAGGGGATTCTTTACCCCTTTTTCTCTGAGGCCTAGATACAGCATATCCAGGAAAATATCCATGGGACTACCTAGGAATCCCTTCAAAATCAGCCTAAAAGGCTGTTATTTATGAGTAATGATCTATTGGAAGCTTAGTGGAGAGGGAACACCGAAGTGTCACAGCTAGATTTCAGCCCTGGTAAAGTTCAGCTGACAGAGCCAGAAAGTATTATCTATACCAGTCATAGCAAATAGGTCTGTAATAGTCCCTGTGTCTGCCTTTGGCCCCTAGTCTTGTCCCTTCTCAGCCAGTGCCCACTGTTTTAAACAAGCTGATTTAAGTCCTTGTTTTAAATAAACATTAACTGTCTCTTGAGTCAGACACAAACAGCTTTGTGTACAAGAGAAAACCATGGCAATTAGACTGTATGCAAAGCAATCTCATCTCAATTGCCACGTTCAAGTTAGCACCAGAGTCTCACATTGTTTCTACTAGCACAAATAGAGTTTGCCCAGCCTTGAGTTTAAGCTGCTTGGGCTTTCAGGTAGGAGAAATTTACATTAAAACAAATATAGATACTCTTTTCTATTTTCAAAGGAAATTGCTTATTTGCAGCAATCATCATGTCTCATGTGAAGGTTAAAAGTAGACCCAGAGCATTAACATGCCTTGTACTTTCCTTCTTGCAAGAAGGACACTAGCTCTAGGCTTACAAGAGAAAGATTCATATTCAAATTTGGCATTTTATACCCCTAGACTTGTTAGTCTCAGCTTCATCTGCCTGCTCTTCCTACTTGGTTACCTAGTCATAATTGAAAACACCTGCATATGCTACTTCATGTATGTTTGCCAAGCCCATTCATTTAGAGCACTGATGTTTGCATTACTCTGATTCATCCTGGGCTGTCCTCCCTCCCAAGTTAATAAAAACCCCCCACCTCAGCAATGAGCCAAAGCTAAAACCCTTATTAGAAAAGGTAAAACCAAAAATAACTACAAATTTAATTGAGCTGCACTACCTAATAGTCAACTGCCTTTTAGATTTTTATATATACATGGGACATCCCTGCAAGAACCTATCAAGCTGGCTTCTTTGATTACAATTTCCAGCAGCTGTGCAAGGCATAGCCTCTGAATCACCTGGTGCTGACCCATAGTGATTCATCACATCACGCAAGCTTCATAGTAAAACAAAGAACAGATTTATTTAGGAAGAGAAGTCTTTAGGTACAACACCAAAGGCAAAAGATTACACCTAAAATAAATATGAAATGCAGGTCTTGCTTAAATGTAACAACCAGATACCTCTTCAGTATTTTTGAGCTAGCCTCCCTGAGACACTTCAGGAAACCACACCTGCCTAAAGACCTCAATCAATTCTGAAGATAAAACTTGCTAGGAGCTGTGAGGTTGTGGGATTGATGACTGGGTATCCTTTCCTGAGTTCTTCATAATATTTTTTTTTTTTTTCCATCCTTAACCTGGTTTCATGTCTAATATATCCATGCTTGAAGATTTACATCTTTATCCCTTGGTTAACTTTTAGGTTTTGGATATAAATCCAGACTCCTTTGATGACTCAGCTCTGGTGAAAAATGGTTATATTTTAAGCAGCTATAGAGTCTATGTAACTGCAGGTGTTTTTTTTTTTTTCCTGAGAGGGTTATTGTTTTTTGTTTGAACTGCTAGATGACTGCTTCCTGCCAAGCTTGAGTAGTTTAATTATACCTCTAAGCCCTGCTAGAGCTGCTATTAACATATATTAAATATTTTATGCAAATCATTTAAATACATAAGCATTTAGCCAAAGTTATGATACCTGTTTTTGACTTTCTTCTGTAAAAGCGTTGCTATAGAGGCTTTTAATATTATTAGCAGATGCAGTAACCAAGCCCTTTGTTTAGGCTACCTCAATGAACTGATATCTTCAGGGTTCTCTTTCCATTTAACCTCATGACATTCAACAAGGACCAGTGCAAGGGCCTGCACTTGGGTTGAGGCAATCTCCAATATAATTAGAGTCTAGGGAATGAACTGATTGAGAGAAGCTCTGCAGAGAAGGACTTGGGGATACTTGTGGATGAAAAATTGGACATGAGCTGGCAATGTGCATGGCAGCCCAGAAAACCAATTGTATCCTGGGCTGCATCAAAAGAAGTGTGGTCAGCAGAGTGAGGGAGGGGATTCTGCCCCTCTGCTCCACTCTGGTGAGACCCCCACCTGGGGTACTGCATGCCATCTAAGGTCCCTAGTACAAGAAAGACATGGAGTTGTTAGAGCGGGTCCAGAGGGAAGGTTACAAAAATGGTCAGAGGGCTAGAACACCTCTCCTATGGAGAAAGTTTGTGGCATAAAAATAAAGACAGTCAGAGGAGACACAGGTAATCGCTATTTAGTTGTGATCTGCAAGTCTGGCGAGAGATACTTTTCCCGAGTAGATTTCAGAATACAAGACATTTGCTACCTGTAAGCTGTGTAAGCAGAGAAGAAATCTCTTCTGGAAGAGCTTATTTTATTGTTCCAGTGTGGAAAGAGATGTCAATTCCTGAAATTTTCCTGAGGCATTGTGGAGGTAAGCCTGGAGTAAAGCCTTATCCCCAAATTCTGGATGATGTAAAGGACTTAAAATTGTCTTAAAAGGACTTAAACCTGAGAAGTTACAGAAATATGTAGATTCAATTTGTAAGGTAAATCAGAGATTGTGCAGCAAAGGTCCAGCAAAGGGGTTTAAATGAATATATCAAGCAGAAGGTGACAGTAAAAAATGGTATATTATGTTAATTTGGAGAAAAGAGCAGTTTTGGCTCCAGAACTGGATGATGCTGGAAAAATAACTTCTTTTTTTTTTTTTTTTTTTTTTTTTTTTTTTTTTTTTTTTTTTTTTTTTTTTTTTTTTTTTTTACTGGAAGTACCTTTCACATAAACTTAAAAATTCAACGCTTTTATTCAGAAACTGAACTATCTTTATTAGGAACTTTATCTTATGTAATGCACCAAGAAGTGATGAAGATGTAAGTGAAGAAATAAAAATAACCACCTTTGGTTGTTGGAAAGGAAATACACTAAAAATTCTTCCTTTGCAACTGCTCTTGTTAGGCCATAATGGAGAGCAGTTGCAAAGGAAGAATTGCTAGTGTATTGTTAGAAGCTCACTATATGACAGTTCTACATCAGTAGTCTGCTTCAATAGATTGCCCTCAAAAACAAACACAACCCAGAAAATATGATGTATGACAGTTAAAACTGCATTATGAATCTTTTCTCTATTACTATAACTTCAGTTATTAGCATTTTTAAATCTTAATTGTAAAGTAAACTCCTATCTCCATTTTTAAAATTTATTCCATTCTGTCCATTGCAAGATGTTGAATGATATACAGATGTTTATATCAATCTGGATATTTCTGTGTTGTGCCTTTCAAGTCAAATACAGGACTTGATGAGCCACATCAACACAGAATCTTTAGTTCCCAAGACCAATAGAAGTCACATAGACTTTCTTCACTCTTTTCAAATAATTTTTAAAATAATCTGTGGGAAGAAAGCTAGAATTATGATGAAGCAGGTTGAAAAGGAATTTAATTGCAGTTTGTGTGGGTTGGAGCTGTTATGTTTAATATTCCAATAAATAGTATGTGTTTCTTTAATAAGAAATAATGGAGACATGAGTTAGTGCTTTATATAAGCTAAAGGCTCTGCATTATCTAAATCAGTTTTTGTGAAGGAAGCATTTAATGCAATGATACACTGGACTCATTTCAAATATTATGTCTGATCAGGAGTTTGTTAAAAACTACAAAGTAAATACATAGAAAAATACTCAAAATTACACTTACAACTTGCTATTTAGATGGATTTTTCCCTTTTGAATTAATTTTCTTGCTTTGCTGCTTGAGCTGTACAAAAGGAAGAATGATTTTTCCTGCTAAGCAATTCTCTGTCCTTTTTAAGACCTAACTCTCCTATTTCCATGAAATTTCACATAAAGTAAATATTTCTCATGAGTCATGAGAAGGCATAAGGATCACTTCCACACTAAATTTCTAACAGTGGAATACTTTGATAACTTTCATTTGGAAGCAGGAGTGTAAAATCACATTTCTTTCTCGCTTTCTAATGGCAGAGGGAGGAAAAAAAGGGAAACATATGGATATTGTAAATGATTTTCCAAAACTTTGCTTATATTTTATAATCATATCATGTCTCTCGGAGTGACTTTTCATCATGAATAAGGAAGGGTCAATCTTTTATTGGCAAAGGGTGCTAGAAAGATTTGTGTTTGACAACTCAAGCCTAGATGTGTGGAGAGATTTTAGTGTCATTACACAGAGCATTTCAGCGCTTAACTCTGAGAGACTTAGATCCCATAAAGTATGTAAGAGTGTTAAACTTAAGAATTCAATGCAAAAGTCTGCAAACCTCAGTAGGCAGCCCCAAGCCAAGCACTGGTAACTCTATGGAGAGTGTTTTGATTCTTACCTCTCAGTTTTCTGAAAGTGCTGTGTACTACTAAAGGAAAAAATGTTCAGATTTACAATTCTCGTCCCTCTTCTATAGTTATGTAATGAGGGTCCTGTACTGAAAAGAGCAGCAGTGGTCAATCTCTTCTAAAATAGATGAAAAAAAGGTTGCTAGACTTTACTTATTCTAACAGTTAGATGAAGAGCTGGAAAATGGTTCAAATTCTTCGTCATTCAGGATGGGATGGAGGGGGAAAAGTGCTCTTTTGTCATGAGAATGTTTTCTACCCATTAATCTAAAGATTACTTTTGATTGGGTGCTCTTACTCCTCCTGCATAAAAAGTTACATTTTGAATGAATGATCAAATAATTTAGTCATAAGCAAAATTCAAAGTGAACACAGTTCTCTCTTCTCAAGATTAGGTCATGTAAGTAAAAGGAAAAGACCTGAATTCCTATTCTTGCTGTATCGCTTTTCTTGCTGATTGACTTTGTAGAGTACGTCAAATAGCCAATGAACTCAATAGGAGGGTCATAATCATTCTTGTAACACTTTGCTCACACCTTTTTTATCACAAAACCATTAAGTTTTTCCAATTAAAGTGGAAGAGCTTTAATAAAAAAGGTTAAAACCATCCTTACAACAAAAAGAGGTCTGTTGTACTCTCATGATTAAGGTACTCAAAGACAGTGAAATCTAGACCTTCAAATCCTCTTTGACTCTTGTATTTTTCTTTAATAGTCAGACCAATAGTCTGACCAATAGTTTGAATAGTCAATATTCAAACATGGTATGTCAACTGCTTCCTTCTTAGTCATGTTTTGAAGAAAAGCCATAGTTACCACTGTATTTTGGTTTTTTTCTACCCCATACCTGAATTCTGAAGAGCTCACATACTCGGTAGTTAAGATGAAGAAATATCTGACAGAATTTTGATGGAGATAAACAACCAGCTGCTTGACTTTGTTAAGACAGTGTCATCTCAGCATTCACTAAAGCTGAAGTTTTTAGTTCATTAAAAAAAAAAAAGAAGGTTCTTAAAAAATGTAGCTAGTGGAAAAATCATATGCATAGTACCTGTACATCAGTTTTGAAGATGGCAGCCCTGCTGGGAATTGGACTTAAGTGGGATTTGTCTGCAAACTTTGTGGACCAAGAATGGTATCCATCACTGGTCCTTGTCCCCTTCTGTTTTAGAAAAGCTACCCTTCGACTTTGCACGGTTCATTGGACAAGGGCTGGTATTATACCCTAGAGATAGGAAAGTTAAATCTGTACTAAAAGGCATCACAGATTATACTTCATGTTCTTTAACAAATGGAGGAGAGGGTCTAAAATTAATCATAATAAGAATGAACTACTTATCAAGCATTCTCCAAAAAGGATTCCAGATTCACAACTACTGCTATGATTCTAAGGAGAAGTAAAAATCTCCTACAACTTTAAATCATTGCAGCAAAAAATTTGCAAGATTTCAAAAAGAATTGGCAAGGAGGAAAAAGTCACTAAATATTGGTTGGAAATACAAGCTATTTCATATTTTCCTCTGTGGAAATCACTGAGGAGTAGTTGTAAATCTCCACATTTATTTCAGTCTTCTCTGGAATCTGCTGTATCAAATGGCCAACAAAAAATGGAAAATTGACTTTGAAGAAATAATAGTAATAATTTCTCTTGTTGTCTGTCACTTTATTTCAATGAGAAATACAAATCTCACATATTTGAGAAACAGCATGTTTCAAAAACTGCAGTTTTAAAGCTATCATGCCTGTAAAACCAGCAGCACTGTTCAAAAATGAAAATTTAAGTAGTGATTTAAGTGTTTGCTTGTGATTAAAGAAGAAGATAATTTAAACTGATGAATGTCTACTCTACAATAATATGTTTGCTTGATGATGAGTATTCCAATGTTATTTCTGCAAGATCTAATAAATCTCAGATATTTTTAGGGTAGGAAATTACTTTTTTTTTCAAGTTTGATTTGATTATTTTAAAAAAATTGTTTTGACTTTAAGTTGATTTACCCATTCACATAGTTTTCATGGAAATTAAATGGCTAATGAGTGGAGAGTGTTGGTTTCTTGATACAGACAAATATGTTGAGCAAATATAAAATCCAGAACATTATACTCAAAGGAAAACACATAACCAGTGCAGCCCAGCAGCTCAGTCCTAAGTGAACAGTTATTTCTCTGCATACAGTTAGATAAATCCAATTACTTGAGGACTACATGTGTATCAACTTGTTCACCAGTTATAGTGCAGGTAGAAAAAGACAGAGACATCTGAGAAACAGTACAGAATGATCAGTAAATACTAGTACCTCTAGAAGTAGTAGAGTTCCTGCAATTGCAGTGGTGCACTTCACATCTAGAAATAAGTTGCCCTTAAGAAGTAATTTTCCACAAAATAAGGTATGTCATTTACAATTAAATATCAGAAGGTTTGTGGAACTGATTATGACCATTTTGGAAATACTCAGGGAAGACACTATTAGTTTAAGCTGTTCCAGGTTGATTTTTTTTATGCCAGAGATTTCATACAACTTTGTGTTTTGTAGATAAACAACATCGATCATACTGTAGCAAAGGAGTTACTCTATTGACCAGATACTTCTTAATCCCTTTATTTAATTGTCCTGGGAGATGTATACATAATCTGTGACAAATTCACCTTCATGACTAGCAGAATTAGAACATTTAATGAAAGCCAAATTACTGTGCCTTGGTGTGCTTGTGTGGAATTTTCAGTAAAGATCATACAAATGTGACATTACTTGTGACATTTTAGAACTTTTAAGAAGATAGGGTTTAGAGGTAGAGAAGCACTGGGAAGTATTTAAATTTTTTATAATCCTATATATCAAATGACAGAGAATGAATTCCAATTTTTGTTCTGCTGGACATTTCAAATATTTCAGGATGTGTCCTTATCCTATATTGGAACAAGAGACATTTTTGTACACAATGAAAAAATAAAATTTTGAAAGGTCAATATATTCTGTTTCTGTTTACTGAAATTATCTAAAAAAAATAGACATGTTAATGAATGTTAAATCTTATGAGCTCATAACATTTAAATTTTGGAGTTTTATTTCCTGTTTTTTGTGAACTAGGATATCTTCCCAGACTCTGTCTTCCATACTACATTATGTGGCCTGATCTCAACCAAGAGAACTAACCCATCAGACAGAGAAAAAGTCAAATCCAAGACACGATAATGTAACAAGAAAATACAGACTACTATGATTATATATTTTTTGTTCATTCAGCAAAAAGTCAGACCAACACAGGCAGGAAAGGACTAAATCAACATCAACAAAAAATGATTTTAGCTTCTCTGACATGAAAGATTTTTTTTTTTAAAAAATAGATATTCACACATTAAAAATGTTCCATTTAGATAAAACACATTTCAGTCAGAAGAATGGTTCGATAGGTTTCCAACCAGTTCCAAGCACAGCAGCAGCTTCCCTTGCACCTGGGAAGTCTCAACTTCTGGAGGCAGCTCATGTCCAGGAGCAGCACAGCTACTGCCCTGAGCAGCCCAGTACCTTTGATTGGGTGAAAAGTACAGGTTCTTTACCTGAGCTAGCTCATTTAGGGCTGTTAGTGAACTGTGTGTGGTGTTTCACTATGCTGTGCAGGCATACCATTGCTTAGTAATTCTCTGTAATTAATTTGATCCCTTTTCTTTGGGACCAACCTGAAAGCATACTATGTTCTGAGATTCTTTTGATTAGTTTCCCATATGAGAGCTTATGGTAAAATTACACTTGCAAAATTCAAGCCTTAAAAATATTTCTCTTTTTGGAACAGATTCTAATCAAAGCACATTCTCCTTTTGCTTCACTGCTATGCAAAGGTATTCATGATCAAAGCACAAGAATCCTAGTATAGCTTTTTGAATTGTAAGGCATCTACTGGTAGAAGACAATTGAGCCAAAAATGTACTCAAACTTGTAAATACAAACTCTGATGTCATTTGCCCAGGTCCTGAAACAAAAGCAGAAAATCAATACAAATCTCCATTGAATTTTATGAGCTCGGAGGTCCCATTGTAACTGAAGTGTGTGTTCTGAGTCATATTAAAGGGAGACATGTGCTTTTACTGCATCTTACCCAACAAAAATGTTTCCCAGGATGAATTTTTTTATCTTAGAAAATAGAGACATTGGATGCATTCTGACATTCTAAGACAGAAGTTTAGACACTTAGCTTCAGTCTAAGTAAAGATGGATTACAGAATACCACTCTAATACTTGAAATAAATGAATCTGACTCAGTCTATGCCCAGTTGGCTAAGTCTATATCAGTTTCTGAATATTCAGTGACAAACACAATATTAAGGAGGAGATACTACTGATAGTCCTAGTGTCTTTAAATTTTCAGAATATTTTATGAAAAGGTTGGCAAATCAAACAATCTTGGGATCAAAGGAGGATAATTAAAACTAAAAAGTATTTAATAGAAACTACAGAAGGGATTTCCCTGAGACGCTAAATAAATTTTAAAAAAGCAAAGTTCTTTCAACTGTTATCCATCAGTATATCAGTGGGATTTGTATATTTTACTTAATTGACTTGAAACAACTGTGTATTTTTAATATTCCTACTTATAAACAGATTCATGACTATAGAGAACCATCTTACTTTTCAGAAATGCAGTAAAACAGCTCAGGCCCCATGTATGTCTTTTAGAACTCAATTCTTAGTTTTAATACACTGGGAAATGACTCTGTGTGTCCTAATGGTGGCATAGAAAATCCTTTCAAGTTCTAATGTGTGGCGTCTGGATGAAAGAAGACATTCAACTGATGCTATGTGGATTCTCCTGTTTTACAATTTAGTGTAAGTGCAAAAATCCCTTGCATTCATGAGGAAAATCAGTTTTACTGGGAGAGAAAAATCAAGAGTGGTGTTCACTTGAGATATACTTAGACAGCCCTACCTGTCTTAAAAACAAGCAACCTCTCTCCCCTTGCAGGCTAGTAGGCATATCTGTTCTCTCTAGATAATTATATTTCTAAAACATTTCTGCTAAAGCATGAAATTTATATAATAGGACAAAAGGTCATCTAGGATAAAGCAATGAGATGAAGATATATTTATTAAGCATTGGTCCAGGAAATTGTATTGTCACAAAGGAGATGAACATAGTCACTTTCGTGGCTAAACTGAAACATCCTTTCTCAAATGACTATGCTACAATTTCTTGGGAACTCATGTCACTGTCAGTGCAGAATCATCTTGGAATTAGTAAAATGTTATGCACTCCTTGTTTCCTTATCCTGTTATCATGAGATATGTATACATGTTATCATGCTGTGCTTTAGGTTTTCAGGGCTTGGTGCCCTTTAAATTCTTCAGTATTCCAGGAAGAAAAATCCTTAGATATGTGCATATAGTTTTATATGTAGCTATACATATGTACTTAGAGCACATACAGAATCTCTGAGTCTCATTTTGCCTTTCTGCTAGGTCATATAAGATGTCCAAGATCATGCAGGTCAGATAAGATCCTGGGATAGACCCTCCGTATAACTTGTCATATTTTTTTACAGAGACAAAACCAGGCCTGTCTCCACTCAGAAGAGCATGCAGGACTTTTCTCCTTTTAGTAACATCAGCATAAGAGCTATGTCATGAAATGGTATGTCTTTGCCTCCATTTAGTGCACTGTCTGAGGCAAGAAGCTCCCTAGAGAATTGCCCAACTACTTCAGAAATCTGTCTGTTTACAGAAATTTTGTATGGCCAACTAGTATTGGCACACATCGATCTAACAATCAAAACTTGCCTCTAAGCTTAAGCGAAAAAAGCCTTTCAAGGTAGTGATTGCTGGAAATGCACTGTAGCAATGTCATTCTTCAGAATGACATCAAGTAATTAGTGTGATTACTTTCCTGTTTAACAAGGAAACATATTTTTAATGGGGCCTTTAAGGGACAGTCTAGTCTTCCCTCTCATTCCTCTTAGGATGGGGTCTACTAGAATAATAGAAGGACTGAGATTCTTTTGACCTGACTATTGCAATTCCTAGGAGATGAGTGATGGATCATGGCTGACGACTACACTATGTGTTCTGCAAAAACAGAGTAAACAAGTTGTCTAGTGCTATAGTGATTGTAATTGAAGTGCACATGTGTTTGTGTGTGTCTGAAAGGTCTTGGAAGGGGACAAGAGACATTAAATACGTATAAAAAGACAAGCAGGGAGACAGTAAGGAAGTGTTGTTGGCCTGGCCAATGCCCAATTAGGGGAGCATGAACTTATACCAAGCTAATGATTTTCAGATATCTTCTATTCCTAGAAGAGAAGGGTTTTAAAGAGGAATTTGAAGGGGAAATTGGGACAGTTTTATGGGTGTTTACAGGAAATTACTCCCAAGAGTAACAACCAGCACATATACATTTAAAAAATCCACCAACAGTGATGGAAACGAAGTTTAATGGCCAGCTGAAGGAAGACACAGACTTACTAAAACTGAAAAAAGACAGCAGCAAGAGTAAAAAGCTGTGTCTCATTTTAATTATGGAGGCTGGCAGAATATACTGAAGGCCATAAGGACAGTGAGGACAGTGATTTGATCTAGTGAGAAGAGTGATATGAGCAGGCAGCAAGTTAGCAAAATGATCTTTTACCAAAGCAATTTGCCCTAATATTAGGAAGACAACAGATTCTGAAATAGCAAAATGCTGGTGAAACACTGAAGCATGTTCTTATGATGTATGCAGTTCTTTTTGGAATGATGTATTATAGTGCAAGAGCAAGGAGGCTCACTCGAGATTTGTGCATGTAGTATGGCTACATGTGCATGGCTATGCCATCTGCTCACCTTCTGTACTGTGCTGTATCCCCCAAAGCTCAATTTTCAATGAACTGTAAGTATCACTGTTGGAGTGCACACAAGCACTGGAGTATAACACATTTTCATATCTGGAATTATGTGCCAAACCTGCTCCAAAAGCCCAGTCTCTTTTCCAGTAAATATTTGATACATTTAAGCAAGGACATTTAAGAAGAGACTGGAACCAGATTTTTCTTCTTCAACTCTTTTTTTTTTTTGTTTTCACAAGTCTCTTTTCAAATCACCTCCCTCACACATATGAACACAGCCCAAACCCTCTGAGACGATCTGAATCTAGGCCAAAAACTTGAGCCAATGTTTCTGAAGTCAGAGGGAGATTTGCCCAACAACACAGGAACTGCAGACCTCTTTGTACCTTCTCAGATCCTAGGTTTTGTAAACAGAAAGGCAACAGACGGGATGGTTTGCAAGGATACTTTGATTGGAAGGTGATAAACTAGAAAAGAGAAGCATGGCATTAGGAAGGTGTTAGGGGGGATGATAAGAAGATGATTATGGACTTCCAGGGAATACCAATACTCTGGGAAAATTTAAGATAGTTGATTGGGAGCGTGATCAGTAACTAAGAAAGGACAGCGGCTGACTAATCAGGGATGAGAGAGGACTGGCCCAGAAACTGCTTGTACAATTAGTTATAATATTTCCTAATCATGTCACAATCAGGAGGTGATGAAAGACAGCCTGAAAAATGTTGCCAAGCCACCAAAGCTAGACGTCTTTTGTCCATTCTCCAGTTTCTTCAGTCTCCTGGATGAGCCCGATGACTCATGGATGAGTCAGGGAGAGTAAGGAGACCCCAGATAGTTCCCCTACTAAAGTTAGTGCAGCAGCATGAAGTCAGAAATATTAAAGATGCCAAAAGGGTCACATGGAGAGATCTGCTAGATAAGGAAGCCATAACTAACTAGTACAAAACATAAAAGGAGGAAACATAAAAACCTTTTTTAAGTAATTTCAAACTGAAAAATATAAATATAGTGAATTTTTATATTATTGCCTTCTGTGCACATGAGGGTACTTTTGCATATTTTAACTAATTTATTTAATCCTACATCGAGTAAAGATGCAGAAGCCTCTGTTCCTAGAGCTATTTTCTCATGTTTAGATTTTATAAAAAATGTTATAGAAAGTTTTTAAAGTTCTAAAATATATATTTTCTGAGACTTTTACTGAAACATGTACTATGTTATTTTTTTTTTTACATTACAGTTTAAAATACTATTATTTATATAGGAATAGAATAAATCCAGTCATTCAGTTTTGTAACAAATTCAGATTTTTTGCTTTCACGGATAGTATCGTTACTAGAGTACCAAAACTAGCATCATTACAAGAAGGAGTTAGCCTGCAGTTGCTCATTTCCAGTTCAGAAATTTATAAGAGCCTGTACATTTTAGCTGAATCTAGTGAGTGTGTAGCCTCAGTGCATTACTAAGCTTGAGATTTTACTTGATAAGAACTTCCTCTTTTCACATTGTCAAAGGCACCCAGAAATGGTGCCAATGTATTCTATGAGTCTAAAGGTGATCAGTGGTGACAACCAGCCATAAATATTAACAAATACCTGTTATGTTTAACAAGCTAATATAGTAAGTTTCTCGGGGTCAAACACAATTAGAGCAAGTTTTATGGGAAAATATATAATTTGTTGCTAATTGCTGAAATTTCCCAGCTTTTTGTCTGCAGTCAAATTTATTGTACTTTTTTTCCTTTCTGAGATTACTCTTAATTCTTTTTGCTCTCTTTATTTTCTTCTGATTTTACAGAAAGCAGGAAATGTAAACTGGTGAATACAGTCACAAAATTGTTGTATTTATATATTAAATGATATTCAAGTAGGTTGATACTTCAACAAGGATACGCAAAACAAAACAATACGAATTCTTGATGCTGCTGTTACTACTTTATTCTTCTTTTTTCCTACAAAAGGATTAATTTTCCCCCCTATTTCAAATAGGAATAAAGCATTGTAGACTAAATTCAAAAGGCAACACCAGAAACTTAAATCCTAACCATTTCTGAGCTCTTCTTACTATCTAGCTAGTAAGATCCTCTTAAGGGTGACTCAGAGCAAAGTGATTCCTATGTAGTGACTACTGTTTTGCCGCTGTCTGAGAGCAACACCTACTAGTGCATACTATTGCAGACAAAAGTACTAGGTCTTATGAATGGAGATCAAGGATAAAGGTTGTGGTTCTTTTTTAAGCATGGTGAAGCCCATGGATTTAGTGTGGATCTACAATGTCGATCTTCAAATCTTTGCTCTTCAACTTTGTGTGCAAGAAGTAGCCTTTACAGCTGCAGTCACCACTTTGGAGCCAACTATTTGCTAAAATGCCCAGAACTTGGAGGGGGTTAACTGCAGCTTGACCAAACTGTTGACAGTCAGCTGAGAGTTACAGATATCTTTAGTTACTGGAAATACTATATGAGAGATGACACACAACCTTTTTTTTGGTTTTAGCTTTGTTTATCATTCCACATTTGTCTTCTCTCAGGAAGATGACAGATATGTATTTGAGGAATGAAATAGTTAACAGTTTTACTTTCTGCAAGTGATCCTAAACAACTTCCTTTTACTGACATTAGCAAGAGAGAAGTCAAGTTTTAAGTGATTTTCTCCTCAATGCTTACTGTAATAGCAGATGAGAATTTCAGTTGCCCAACTGGTGCATTTGTTGTTATCAACTCATGTATAAAACACAAGTATTCAAGTATTCAAGTATAACTCTTTTGGAGTTACACCTTTTCCTTTTTACAGAAATTGTATTGGATGTGACCAATTTCAAAAATACTTTAACCTGTTTCAGATGCATATTGTTTCCCTGCCCATGGCAGGGGGGTTGGAACTAGATGATCTCTAAGGTTCTTTACAACCCAACCATTCTATGATTTTATGGTTCTATGTTTGAATGCCTCAAAATATCTTAAGGTGGATATGTGTCATTGGTAGGTTTTTGAAACGAGTGGACATCTAAATTTATGAACTTCCTCTAATACCTGCTCCTTAAAAAGAACTCATATTTCTTCACTGTACCTAAAATAATATGGATAAAATATATGTACATTATATAAATATATGATACTGGAAATATCAAATGCTACAGCAACTGGGTGTCATCTACCAGTCGAGCTGTATAACCTTCACTAGATTCTGATGTATGTTTTAAACCTGAAGCATATGTGCCATTTTGATGGTTTCAGAGTTAGAATTTATGAGGCAGATAAAAATTTCATTTGAATTAAGCTATACATAACACTTTAGTATTTGGATTATGCACAACACTGAACCCATGAAGCGTGTTTCAAGCTTTTCTCCTTAAACGATTTTATTTCCATTGAAACATGGAATTAAATAATTGAGTGCAAAACTTAGTGATTAAAGTTGTGATTTTTTTCCTTCATTCATTATCTGGAAAAGTCTTGGAATATGTCTTTTAAATCTTATTTAAATTTTTTTTTCACAGAAATGTCCTCTTGCATTCTACTGTCAACAGTATGAATACACTCACTTTTACATCTGAATTTCTCTGAGTCAACTGAGAGTTTGAGTTAGGATTAAAGAGAGAACAGGTAAGGATGACTTTATAGTGGGTGTCTACTGCAGGTTGCCTAATCAGGAAGAACAAGTGGATGAGGCGCTCTACAGACAGATAGGAGCAATCTCACGTTCATAGGCTCTGGTCATCATAGGGGACTTCAACTACCCCAATATTTGCTGAAGAGACAACATAGCAGGGCACAAGCAGTCCAGGAGGTTCCCGGAGTGCATTGATGATAGCTTCCTCCTCCAAGTGATAGAGGAGACAATGAGGACAGGTATTCTGCTGGACCTCATACTCACCAGCAATGAGGGGCTTGTTGGGAATGTGAAGTTCAAAGGCAGCCTTAGCTGCAGTGACCATGATATAGTGGAGTTCAGGATCCTGAGGGCAGCAAGGAGGGTAAGAAGCAAATTTACAACCCTGGACTTCAGGAGAGTGGACTTTGGCCTCTTCAAAGATCTGCTCAGAAGAGTCCCCTGAGATAAAGCCCTGGAGGAAAGAGGGTCCTAACAAAGCTGGTTAATATTCAAGGATCGCCTCCTCCAAACTCAAGAGAGTTCCATTCCAACAAATAGGAAGTTGGGCAAAAATGCTAGGAGACCTGCATGGACAAACAAGGAGCTCCTGGTCAAACTCAGACACAAAAAGGAAGCATACAGAGCATGGATGCAATGACAGGTGACCCGGGAGGAATACAGACGTTGTCCAAGCATCTAGGGATGAAGCTAGGAAAGCTAAAGCTGAAATGGAATTGAATCTAGCCAGGGATGTCAAAGACAACAAGGACTTCTGTAAGTACATAGGAGACAAAAGGAAGGCTAGGGAAAATGTGAACGTATTGCTCAACAAGATGGGACAACTAGTTACCCAGGACATGGAAAAGGCTGAGGTACTGAATGCCTGCTTTGCCTTGCTCATTACTAGCAAGACCAAACTCACGAATCCCAGGTCCCAGAGACCAGGGGGATAGGAAGATGTAGCCTTGGTGGAAGAAGATCAGATAACGGAATACTTAAGTAAACTGGACACACATAAGGGCATGGACCCTCATAGGATACACCCATGAGTGCTAAGGGGTGGGGGCAGATGCCCTCCACAGGTGTCTTCCCACCTCAACCATTCTGTGATTTTGTGATCAGTTTACAGAGCAACAGCCACTGCAAGAGTTTGTTGCAACAACAAATGCAAAAAAGTCACTTATTTTTTTGAGTTACAGTTGGCATTTACAATGAAGTCAAGTCAGTCTGTCCAGAGACCTCCTGAGATCCTTTCCAGCCTGAATTACTCTATGATTCTATGAACAAAGAGAAATTTAAATGATAGTACTGTGGACATTTTTATCCATTATCATTTTAGGGTCTTAAAAAAAGAGAGAACAGTAGGTATAGTCCACAAAAGACATTATGAGAATGTGAGACACTATAAGAAAAATATGCTGTTCACAACAGAGGAAAAAAAATCTTTATAATTGCTTATTATGTGTATTTTTTTAACCTATCATGCACAGTTCTCTGTGAACTCAGAAAATCATTGAGTAGTATTAAAAGTGTTAATTTTATCTCCAGGATATGTTTTACCTCTATTTTATTTCCTAAGAAATGTATAATAAAAGAAGAAAAGTACAAGAAGAAAACACTCTGAAAATATTACTTTTTAAAACAGTAATAACCTTAAATTCACTTTGGGAATTTAAAACTCATTTTATCATCTGCAAGATTAATATGTACTAGAGAACTATAATGGAAAATGAATGGCTTATCCTGCTGGTTTGTTGCTAGGTCACGGGAACATGCTGGTTTTGCTTTTTTACCTGTTTCCTCTTTCTCCACTTCAATAAACAGAAATTATTTTTCCTGATTTTTAATACCCAGCACAGCAGGGCATCCCACCAAGGAGCAGCTGTCTATCAGTAAGGCTAGTCTTCCCAAATTTTCCCCAAATCTTTCATGTCTAATCCCATTGTGCATATGTGGTGAAAAATTGAGTTTTGTGACTGTCATCTCCCTTCTTAAAAATGAGGTCAGCACTGATGTCTATTAAAAACACTTGATGATGATGAGTTATGTGACATTATGTGATTGTTCTTGCAATATTACTCATATTATTAATTATTTATAATTTTCACCCTCATATTTTCATCTCTACCTATTGTTTTGCATCACTTCTTTTAAATGTCTCAGCTGCAATGGATGTATTTGTCTGATCAGAGAGAAAAAATGTCCTAAATCTGTCCAACAATCAAATGAGAGACCCTGAAGAATGGTCTAGGCACCAAAGGCTTCAGGCAAGGAGTTGAGATTGAATACAATATCTTTGTTTGAAGCAGAATGGACTCCATAAGGTCCTGTTGCAGTTCTGTTCTGAGACGCCAGATAACAAATGGAAAAAGAAGATACAAGTGAGCAGACTCAGATTTTTGCAGAAGTTTCCTGACTTCTTTTCCTTTAGGGAAATTCAGGAAACTTCTGGAAGCCAGTGATCAGCTTCTGGTAACTTCTGGCGTCTTGTTACTCCTGTTGTCAGCTCCTGGAGGCTTTTGTTTCTCCTAAGATTGCAATGTATGGATCTCCCATAGCGTCCATACACAAAATAGTGAGCTAGGGACCGGATAAGGAGAGGATTAAGCAGGTAAAAATTGGCAGAATTCCTGGACTCAGAAGGTTGTGAACAGTTTACAAAGTCCAGCTGGGGTCTAATTAACAGTGGCATTTCTCAGGGGTTGATATTGGAACAATATCACTAAACGTGTGTATTAACAACCTGAACGATGAGACATAACTTATTCTCAGCAAGTTCATGGATGATAACAAACAGAGAGGAGCAGCCAATACCCAATACATAATGCAGAGCATGGAGAAGATGAAGCCAGGCTTTTTTCAAAGGTGCATTGATTAGACAGAAAGAAAACCTTTTTCATTGCGAGAGTGGAGTCTCTGTCCTTGGGAATACTCAAAATTCACCTGGACAAGGGTTGAGCAACCTCATCTAAGTGGATCTGCTTTGAGCTGATGATCTTCCTGTTTTAATGTAAATTATTTCATGAATCTAAAAGTACTGTGTTTTCCTTTCCTTTCCTTTCCTTTCCTTTCCCTTTCCTTTCCTTTCCTTTCCTTTCCTTTCCTTTCCTTTCCTTTCCTTTCCTTTCCTTTCCTTTCCTTTCCTTTCCTTTCCTTTCCTTTCCTTTCCTTTCCTTTCCTTTCCTTTCCTTTCCTTTCCTTTCCTTTCCTTTCCTTTCCTTTCCTTTCCTTTCCTTTCCTTTCCTTTCCTTTCCTTTCCTTTCCTTTCCTTTCCTTTCCTTTCCTTTCCTTTCCTTTCCTTTCCTTTCCTTTCCTTTCCTTTCCTTTCCTTTCCTTTCCTTTCCTTTCCTTTCCTTTCCTTTCCTTTCCTTTCCTTTCCTTTCCTTTCCTTTCCTTTCCTTTCCTTTCCTTTCCTTTCCTTTCCTTTCCTTTCCTTTCCTTTCCTTTCCTTTCCTTTCCTTTCCTTTCCTTTCCTTTCCTTTCCTTTCCTTTCCTTTCCTTTCCTTTCCTTTCCTTTCCTTTCCTTTCCTTTCCTTTCCTTTCCTTTCCTTTCCTTTCCTTTCCTTTCCTTTCCTTTCCTTTCCTTTCCTTTCCTTTCCTTTCCTTTCCTTTCCTTTCCTTTTTCAGTGTAGGCAGCATCTAACATCATGGGATCCTGATCCAAGATCTGAGCTTTCTAGCTGTTTGGTAACATAAATAATAATGAATTCTTATGACTAGATCTATCCAAAATAAACAATGTTTAACACACACTAACTGCAACTTCTGTCAGGTTCTTGGATTGTCATAGCAGCTAAATGGTAAAACCAAAATGCACTAATAACAAACAAATGGTTACAAATTATCTAGGATCTCCTATTTATGGCAGAAAAAAGATTTCAAAACAGATTTGTGTAATTAATGCCTTACCACATGGCTTAGTTTCGTTAACTCTGCTGAAAAGGATGCAGCAGCTCAGAGCACTTGTGGACAATTCCCTTATACGTGTACTGAACTCTGTAATCAGCATTGAAGTAATGGTGCTTCAAATAGAGTATAATGTGAGTTGCATTTTGAACTTGCGCACAGTTCTCTAATTATATTCTCTGTAATTATTTCAATGAGCATGAATTTTATTTTCAAAAGAGAGAAAAGTGTTTTGTTGGGAGCAGCTGCAAAACCACCTGATAAAAAACTGAAAAATTGTTTTTTTACCATTGCTAAAGGACTAAAAATATATATACATTCCAAAAAGTAAACCTTTAGGAAGAAATTTACTAATTTTGCAGGAAATCTTAGAACTGACCTGATCAGCTTGAAACTGTTTGGTAGAGCCAAGGTATCCAATGGTAAGTGAATAACCCATCCCTCCAGGTAATCAGAGAAGTTATAATTGCTTGTACCACGAAGATATTTCTTGGGACAAAGAATGCTTGTGGTTGCATTAGATTTTGTCTCATCAGCATTCATTGCCATAGAAAAAATATAGATTGTTTTTTGTGGTTTCTTGCAGAAGACTTGCAGAATGTAACCAAAGAATAGTCAATGCACAGCACTTCATTCATCATACCTTTCCTTCTTAGATAAAGTAGATGGAATGAATAGGTGAAAAATGTGCATTTCTATTTCTTTTCCTTTGAAGGAGATACGTAATCCTTCACAGTGATTTCCAACACATTCTGTGTCACTTGCATTCCGAACAGCTCTCCAAAAGTACGCAGAATGCTGGAGTGTTTTGCTGTCTGAACAAAAGAAGTGCCTTTGACTGCTACTGAGGCAGAAATACTTCAGCTTTTTACTTCTATCCAGAGTTTTCACACAGATATCTGCTTTTCAGAACCAGTATGTAACATTGAACACACAGAAATGTGTTTGGTTTTTTTTCCCTCTCATACTGTTGAATAAGTTTCCAATGAATTACACACCACTATTAGTCTTCAAGAAAAATTGTGAAAACTCGCTGTCTGAAGTTCCAAATCACAGTATCCCCAGTGGGCACAGTTAATCATCTACTTCAGGAGTTTTATGAAACAGTGCCTTTTCTTTCTGTACTAAGTTTGATGGTTAGGGGAAACAGTTCCCTGAGAATATCCAAGAAGGATAATTTCAGAATAAAGAGCATAACTTTTCAAGGATAGGATGCATTCATTTCTAATTTTGAGTTGCAGTTCATAGTTGTGGTAGCAAGATTTCCTGACTTCCTATATAATTCCTGCATCCTCATACTTCATTCTTGACTGCATTTGTGAGTGGAGCCGTTACATCTGTTTTCAGATGGAAAACCTGTACCCAGCATTAGGTTAAAATATATTTTCTGTGTTATGTAGATGATTATATCTTTCCACTGGTCTTAACAACTGTAACAATGAGGTTAAGAGAATAAAATGAGATGAACTTCATAGCTCATCACCACAGTTATATTGTTTAAAATAACTTTTTGCTCCTGGGAAAGCATACCTGAAAATCTCTTTCCTATGAAAATCTTAACACAGTGTCAAAACAGACCCAAAATGACATTTCAAATTCACCAGAATTTCCTTCCTCACGAAGGAACCAGCTGTTTTGTCCAATGGGACTTAAATGGCTGCATCAAACTGATGACACGTTTCTGTTGGGAAATGTTCATGGTAATTACATGTTTATCTTGCAGCACATTACCATTAGAACCCTCCCTGTATGAAGGAACAGATATTTATTCAGTAGGTTAAATAGGGGTAAAAATGATGTGGGAAATGGAATAAATTAACCATCAAGTCCTGAGTGACCCAACCAGACCAAAATGGGGGATCATTCAGCTATACCCTGGAGATTGTTGGACAGGCTGACTGCTAACAAGGATTCAGGCCAGCAGAAAGTTATACGTGCTTATGGGAAGAAAATCCTGACTGATATGTATTGATGGGTACTGATGTATATTCCCTTTTCTTGGCATTAAGAAGTTAGATGAGAAGAAAACAGAGGTTGAAATGCTGACTGCATCTGCAGGCTGTTTTTCTTTTTTGTGCTGGTTTAGTCTTACCAAAGTGGTGCCTGAAAATTCCTTTGTATTCAGTTTGAGTAAAGCTAAAGACAAAATTAAATTCCTGTAACTACCCCCTTGGGACTTTCAGACAGGGCTCTTTCCTAACCCTGCAGAGACATTTGTGTGATTGTCTCTGCCGAAAAGTCAGACCCAGGTTGTGCAATCACATTTTAGGGCAGATTCTGACGCGCATGCCTTCTCTCCAAGAACATTTCAAGAGAAAACCACTGGATGCTAGACTGTATATAAGGTAAAGAAGTCACTCATTTTATAATGAGACATTGTCATACAGCTAATTTAGCATGTATTTAGTAATAAAAATATTACCACAAGCAAATAACTATGAGACTCTTAGGAATATTATTTTCTGGTGATTAAGTTCTAAAATAAAGTATAAGTAACTTTATTAAATACTACAAAGTTTTCCGTCTTGCAACATGCAGCAGCAGTGAGAATGTTAATACATGAGAAATGTTGTTTATCCATGAGTAGTCAGAGATGCAAATTATGTGAAGACATCATACATTTTCACAAGGTTTTAAAAATTTGTGATTAAAGCAGTTAGTTTATGATAAGAGCAGCATGAAGCTCATTTCTTATATGGCTCTCATGATTAGAGCAGTGCAGCAAAAACATGGTCTTTACTATGACTAATTTGCAGAAAAACCAGAACATTGAAGAAACACAAAATTCTGAAACAGTTGCTTTTCTTTATCAAGAGGTAGCACAAAAACCCATTTGTGTACAGTTGGAGCTCTGTAAATTAAAGCACTACATGATCTAAGATGATGTGGGGACATGGGTACAGCCTCATTTTCTGTGTAAAAAAGTTGCAGAAATAGTGTAGCTCAGAAAACGAGTGCCAAAAGCAGTGGATGAAAGGTGAGAATGGAGTAGAGGACTCTCCAATAAAAATGGTTCCCACAGGTTTTAGTAAGAAATTAAATTGCCTCAAATAGAAACTATCAGGAAAACAACAGGCTATTAAAAGAAGGATCAAATTCTCATCTAGACAAAATAGTTATTTCCGCAGAGTTCACTAGGTGCCTGCCAAATTGCAACACTGATGTTCAGATTCATACACTTTGTGTGCTCCATTGCCAGGAGGCCATAATAGGTAGCAGCATAGAGTTGGATAGATACCAGTAAGATGAGCGTATTCTTTTTCCCACTGTAGTAAGACACTAGAAAAGGAGATGGGGTTGATAGTCCAAAAATAAGTTATTTTTGGAACAGTGAAATTAACAGGAAAATCATGTAACTATTCAGAAAAAAAATGTGTGCTCATCAGACTGAAAACAAAAACAATGCAGTTTTTCAGAAGAAAAAAGCGCTTTATAAATAAGCAGCAAAACCAGCCTGCTCACAGATTTTCTAATTAGTACCTAGAGCAACATCTTCCCAAGGCGAGAGTAGATCTAAACCCACAAGAAGCAAACCAAATGCCTGGCATTGGTCAATGCTAAAAATAAAGGTGCTGACTACACCAATTTTAAACACACAAACAAGCAAGCAAGCGATGCTGCTAGGCAGGTGTTGCTATTGAGCCTTGCATTTTGGGTTCCTGTAAAGAAGGACGATCCTGCACCCCATTGTAATGTACCTTTTTTTCTTCCCCTCACAAGCATTACATGTGGAATCATTAGATATAATTCTCACAGGATTTGAAATCTTGTCCTGGCAAGACATATTCTTTGCTGCTGGTGGCCTTTTTGAATTTTCCAGCAATCTTAGCCAGGCTCGACAGGCAGCTAAAGTTTTCAAAAATTCAATTTTTTCTTCAGTGTTTTAACCCTGCATCAGCTTCAGACCAGTAGTTACTTACAGAACTGGCGTCATCATAGGAGTTGTGCAGTTAAAACATTGTAATTCTATCACTGAAAATTCAGAAGAAAATATAAAGGTCATATTAAAAAAAATGGAGATGGGCTCCAGTTTAAAAGGGTGTGTATGAAAACAACTGAAAACATAAATGTACTAACAAAGTGTGCACAACCAAGTGCATGCTAGTAAGAACTTACTGCTGGTTTTGCTACATCTCCCTGCCATTCTTTGGAGGGAAAAAAAAAAAATAAATCTTGGATGTCTCTGTATAAAAGGCAGTCTTTAAACCTAACCCCTCACTTTTGCAACACCTTCTTAGTGACATATTTCACAAAGTATTTACCTTGAGCTAGATACAATCTAACAGAGGACATCCATTTTGTAAACCTCATTGCCATACTCTCTCTTTCTTCCATATTACTAGCCTTCAGCACAACCTGATTGATTTGACTGTGAGAAGGGACAGGATTTATCCTCGACTGTGCTAGCAAAATGTATCTCAAAACTAACACATCAGTTTTTGTTCATTTCTCCAAAACCTGTGGTTAAAAAGAAATATTTTCTCATAAAACTATTTTTAAAGTACATCTCTTCACAGTTAGCCATGAAATTAGCCACAGATTAAACCAGCTGCTGGGTGACTGGAATAAAGTTTCTCTCCCTTATGTCTTTCATTTTTGGCTGCTGTTGCACCCCTTGCTGTGGTGACTTCTCAGACAAATTCATCCTAAGAAGGAATTTATATTTTTATGTAACTTTACACTCCACCAGTGGCTTAACTATTTCTCTTCTTTGCCTGAGGAGTAGTACATTATGCATAGACATAACATATATATGTCTAACATTATGTACAGACATAAATTCATACAGATCAGCAGGGACTTCTGGAAGTTTTCTGGTCATACCTCTTGCTCAAAGCAGGATCAATTCAACTTAGATTGCTCAAGGTTCAGGGCAACCAGAAACGGTCTTCTGCAATTAATTATTGTCTAAACATTTCTGGTAAGATAGAAAATTGTTGCATATGAGAAAATTTCATGCACTTTCTAGTTGTCTTTTGCATTACAAATTTTCTGTATTTTGCTTATAGTTTTGGGGAAAGATCTTCATATTAGGTCTTGAAAAGGAGTCCACTGAGTTGCAGGAGTCTTTGTCAATTGTCCAACAGACCTTATCTTGATGGACTCAGGGGAAAAAAAAATCAGAGGAGGTTATATGAAAAGTATTTGGCTTGTTGTGATAAGTTCAGACTGTTATTAACACTTTTTCCAGCAATTGCACTCAGGGTTACCTTGGACAGACAAAAGGTGACACTTTCTGTTTTGTATAAAAACTTAAAAATCAGATGTTAAGAGATAAGATATCAATTTATGAAGCACTAAAGGATGAATGTCCAGAATGCTACATGCAAAAGTACTTAAAAAGTTACACACCCATCTCTCTTTGCTGAGTACGATTGACTGTTGGCCACAAAGCTGTTGTGACTGTTGACATCCCAGCTTTCATATACAGCACTTATGACCTTCTCCATTAATATCTTACCTGAGGTAAAAGAAATTCTCATTAAAGGAGCCCTTGTCTCAAGACAACACTGCCTGAAAGCTGCTGTCTCCTTGAAATACTGACTGGTGGTAGGGCAGGGGAGGAGGAAGGGTAAGCAACGAGAAGGGGACAGTGATCAATGACTCTGGGGTAATAGAAGGAACAAAGAAACACTACCGTGATTGCCATCAGGAATACATTTTTTTTGGGCAAAGATGGAAGTGTGAGGAGATAGGGATTCGTAGTATCTTACAGAAGCTGTATCTTGATAGGACTAATGTTCAGGTTATTATTCACCGTCCATTATTCTGTTCTTGCTGTTTAAGATTTAAAGATATTTTCTAAGTTACATTTCAGTCACTGACCTGTTTTAACATGAAATGCCATGGAAGGAGTCCTCCAGTCACTGTGCAGCTGTATATTTGAGTAATTTCTTTTCTAGCTGCTGAAAGGTTTTTAAGTGTTAAATATTATTAAAAGTGCTGTCTCTATCTGTCAAGAGCCTCTTAACATTAAATATTAAAAAGTAGAAGTTGCTCTTTCTAGTCATCTATGATTTTTGCTAAATATTTTATTAAAATAGAATTTTTTTCACTATTAATGAACACTGCATTTTTACCAAAAAAAAAAAGCAAATTCTTAGTCAAAGCTTAAAATTCAAGTGTATTTCTTTAGATGTCTTTTTCCTTTACTACTTAGGACATTAAAGATTTATCAAAACATTTGGTTATTATTCACTGTGAACTGCAATACTTCCCAAACTACATTGCAGGATAAAACATTTCTCATTAGAAGATGCTTTTGCATTTTCTGTGTAATATTCTATATTAAATATTAAGACAAGTTGATATTTGTCTGGTCTCTTTTACTGCTGAACACATTTTTCTGCCAGGTGGTGTTTCAAAAAGTCACTGAACTTGCTTACGTTTGAACTAATAACTATGTGATGAATTATTACATAGTTGTGATTATTTTTGTGAATAGTTGAAGGAAAAAACCCAACATTTTCATAGACAAACATAAGAAAAGAATCTTATTAAAGTAATTTTTTATTTTCATGTAACACCTGAAATGGTTGGGACTCTACCACTGGCAACTTGATTTGATCAATTGCCTTACAATATTTTGAAACTTGCAATTAATACTGCTCATTTATTCATGATTGCTTACCTATGTTATGTTTTACTCCATATGACAACATCTGAGAAAATCTTTCTGTTTTTTTTTTCTTTTGTCTTCTTTTTGTTCTATAATTTTATATCAGAGGTTTCTCATAATCCAGCCAAGAATAAGCCTTTATTCTGCTTCACACTCTCTAAATTACATGAAGTAACACTGGATAATAATATTCCCCAAACATTCCATAGTGTCAACAGAGAAGACACATGAGTAGTGAAGGAAAAGTATAGATCATACAGGAAGAGGAAAGCTTGCAAACTTTGTGAAAGGTAATTGCCTGTGTTCTTAGAGCACAGCAGCATGTGAGGCAGTCATGGGAAGTCTGTTAGTTGAGTTGAGGCAGCACTAATCAGAGAAAGGATGAGGAATTTAAAAAAAAAGTTGGACAGACAAGTCAGGAATTGGGCATAACATGAAGGTGAATAAAGACTCCTGTGAACAAACTGGGAAGGAAACATTGGAAAAAAATCAAATAATAAACCGAGAATATTGAAAAGCTGATTGTTTTAGTGTTTTTTTTTTTCTTTTTGAAGATACTTTCATGATATTATAAGGTATCATTGATTTCTTTATGGATCTGGCATGTATAAACATACTTTAAACTCTGAGGGACGGATTGGAAAACAGAAGTTATGTTGCTAATCAGCTAGCATAATAATTAATAAACAATGCCACATCTTTAAGTTAAAATGAACCAAGTAACTATAACTTCTATGTAATAGATAATTCATAATTACCCTCTAGAAACTTTCCTAAACTATTACATATCCATTGACCTGAAGCAATCCAGCTTCCTTACTTGAACTATTTACTGTTGGTTTTTTTTTTTCCTGAATCTACTGAGTATTCTAAAATCTTTACAGCCACCATGAAGACTGCAGAGCACAGCAGTTGAAGAAAAGGTGCTGGCACCTTTACACAGTGTCAGGCAGTTTCTTGCATTTTTCCAGCCTTCTGGAGGGTTAGTTTCTGACTCTTGGGTCTCTTTTTCCTTGCAAGTTCTTTCTCACTCTGCTCTATGGGTTCCTCTTCCTGGAATAGCTGGGTTACCCTGTACCTCCTTCTCAGTGACATATGTGTCTTTCTATTTATTTGTGATATAGCACCTGTATTTGCTTCAGGCAGCTTTCATCACTCTAAGATCAGCTGTGGGAAATGTAAGATTTCAATTCCTTGTAGAGGGTCTAGAAGATGTGCTGTGGTCTAGTAGATCTGTTAAACACAATTAAGTTCGATGAGGGTGACAGAAGGTGTTACACTTGTACTGTCCTGAAATAGCTGGTATCTAACCAAAAATACCTCAAAATATTGTCTTTATCACCTGAACATACTCAGTATCTTGTGCAATTTAAGAAATAAAGAATGCATGAAAAAGTATCTTTGATTTTCATGTTTGGAACTTTGTCCTTTTGTAATTGTTCTTCTTCTAAGCACATAAATACACTTCTAAACACATAAATCACTAAAAATAATATGGAGATTTTGAAAAAAAGGACAAAGGCTGAAGAAGACTAGAAAGACATGATAACCTTTGGCTGGAATTGTATTGGTGGTAATCTTCAAATAAAAGGAAATATGATAAAATGTGGCTTTCTTTAATATATTGTAAATACAATAGTGAGCCAAATTATATAAATAACTAATTTTGAGCAAACCCCAAGGATGGCTGCATACCTTCACGGACACTATGTTCCTCAGAAATGTAAGGGGTAGCTCTAAGGAAGTTAGCTAAACCTAAGTAAATAAAAGTAAATGTAATTCATATTGCCTGTCACTTCAGGTGTTTGCAAGGATAAACTCTGCTTTGTATGTGAAAGGGACCATGCCAAATCTCTCCTGCATTTTGCTGTTCAAAGTTTGATTAGGTTAGTCTGAATGTATTACAATATTAATTAAACTAGTATTTTTCACTGACACCTTCTAAAATACCTAGCATTAGTATTCATGTTTGGATTGTCTTGTAAACATCTCTGTGATTTGATTTAGACTTTCTTGTAAAGATGACGGTTCACAGGATTTTCTCTACCTTCAAAGTACTCCTTTTGTCACTTCATCGTCTTCTGGGGAAAATGAAAGTTCAATGAGTTATGAAGACATTCACGTTTATAAAACTTTAGGAAAAAAATTTACTTATTCGAGGACAACTGAAAAACAGAAAAAAAAATAGCTAAATAAGTTACTCTAAGCTGCATACCACTTCTGTATATGCAGAGTCATGAAAGCCTTCTTGGAACTTGCGCACAGTTCAGTCTGTAAAGGATGACACTACAGCATGTGGTAAACCTCAGAATACAAACTGTAGACATGAACATTATGAAACCCTTCCTTGGCTAACAACAGCTGGTTAGGAACGGCGCCACTGGATTGATGGGCACGCAGCAGAAAATCCAGCAGGTTTAATTTCTGCTCTTCCTTGCCATAGTAAACACTGAAAATTATTTCATTCATTTCTCCTTCAGCAGACAGAAAAATCCTACCTAATATAAACAAGGCAAGCAGAACCACATTTCTAACAATGTGCTGCAACACTAGCTTTGGGGTTTTCTATTATTCTACAAAAGCGTCTAACCCATATGAAGAAAAACACCCAAAGAAACCAACAATGAACCCAAACCCTATATTTCCAACATATTTGTTAGTAAGTTTACTCAAGTCAGTACATTTCAATCAGTAATAAGAAACCAAATGATAGCAAATGTTACTTGGGGATTTCTTTCAAAACTGGACAGATTATACACTAAAAAGTAGTATGGTACCACAGAATTTTTTCAACTACACAGATTTTGAAATTATCTTAAAATATGTTTGATTTTACTTAAGAAATTTTTTCATATGTTCACATTTTTCATATTTTCATTTTCAAAAAATCTCATATATATCTGTTGAATCTTTCACACCCATTCAGATAATGAATGATCGGTTGGTACTTCCACTGTTCAGCAAATCTCTGTGGTCAAGGGTGTACACTTTATTTGTAAAGAACAACCCTAGGTTTAAGCATGGCACAATATTTTCACTAGGAAAGAGTAAACTTATGAACAATTTGGTTTTACCTGAGTAAAGAATAACAAATTGTGAAGAGAGTTTCAAGTCAGAGTTTAAAGATCCTCGTTTCTTGTTCATATTAAAATAGTCAGACTTCCTCTTAAGTAACACAAATAACATCTCCCAGTCTGCTTGGATACAATTGGCTCTATTATGACGTTAAAACATGAGTTCTTCAGCGGTAGCCACATTAACATAAGCCTTTACTTTCCTGCAGTGTCTTCCTCCAATTTCCTTGCTTTCATCCTTTCCTTTTAATTATTTCTTATCTTTCTCCCATTAAATATTTTTTCTTTACCCTCTTCCAAAACATCACTGCAAGTCTGTGACAAGTAGGGAAACAAAGCGAGGTAGTTATTTTCTCCTTTGCCTTGTCACTGAGAGATGAAGTGATTTCAGTAGTTAAGACTGTACAAAAAGTAGGTGGAAGTCAGATTGCTTCTTATTCTGCATTTTCTTTTGCCTAGCACTGTAACCTCATCTGGCAAACAGAGACAGCTCCGCTTGTATGACTTTTGAAGAGGCTGACAGCCTCAATAAAACCCATAGCCAGGCTTAGATGGCTGTGGCAGAGATCAAGAGTATTCTGAAGAAAAATATGAGGTCACTGAAGACACTTATGGGACAAAGAAACTTTATGAATTTGTATTTTGAAAAATAACAGGTTTTAGATGAGGAGGAATCAGAGTAGATTGGGCAAGAACCATATCTTTAATTTCACAAGAATTTCTATGATTTTAATTTCCTTTCTTGTTCCAAATCAAACCAGAAAACATTTTAAAAGACCTTCAAAGCAAGTTAAAACCTAAAAAAAGTCCAGATTTATCAAATCAGCACATGTTGGTCATACTGAATCTTTTAATTCCATTTTTATGATTTTAAACTCAATTTTAGGTCTACAGATAAAGAATTTCATTTTGAAAAGTTATATCACTACAAAAAATACATATGCCATTTATAATATATCAAATTGTGAAAATTACATTATTTGTGTGAGAAAAATTTGAAATATTTCTGTTCGTTTCTATCCGATGTATTATAAAGAGATACTTGTGTCAGTAGAGCTGAAGAGATCTTTAGCCCTGATTATTTTGTAATTCAGCATACAAAGAAGAGTATTTTTCCCACTTGGATTGAATCACACATGAAAATATTTTTAATATAGTAGTGGAATATGTCTTTAATGGCTTTAATAATTAATTGATGCACCTTTCCTTGAGTAGATGGAAGTGACTAGGAACTACTAGATCAAACACAAGACTTCCTTTAAACATCTCCATCATTACACAGATTTCTTTTCACTGCTGCGTCTCTCTTGCAAGAGTATCCGCTTTCACTAACGTAGAAATAACTGTATGTGTCAAACCATATGTCACATTTTTTCAAATGAACAAATGGCCAAGTTTAATAGCAAAAAATGAGTTTGTGGTTTAACTACATAAATTTAGAAATTAAATGGCAGGAAGAGCAATAACATTTCGGTTTCTGCCATTTCTTTTTTTAAAATTTCTTTTAATTCTGTTGCAAACTGTGACATCAAAATGCCTGCATCCTTGAAGTATATGTTTCCGACAAAAGATGGAATAAAGAAATAAAAATGGCAGTGAAGAAATAAATTTGATTGATGTGTCAAGCAACTTTATCTAGTCTTTAATAGACCTATGCACTGTGGGTCCTCGGGTGTGCCTCCAGTTCCTGAGGTGGGTGTTATGGCTTATCTGTGACTTAACTGCACGTCAAGCTAAGATTGAGGTGCACAGTCCTGCCCTTCCTTACCATGTCTGAGTTTCCATGGAAGTAAAATAAAGCTGTGCCGGCTAGAAATCAGATGTACCCTGCTTCAACAGGTCCTCTGAGCTGCATAATCTGGGGCACAGGACACCCAAACATGACTGAACAAACCTGTCACGTAGCACATAGTCAATGATTGCTTTGGCTTAAATACAAATAGTATGATCTGCAAAACTGACTAAATTACTTCATACAAATTTGAAAAGAAATGGAACATTGTGGCCTGTTTGCATCATAAATATTGGCATTATGCCATTTAGGCATAGTTCATAGTAAGGGTATCTTGCTATGTGAGGATAATTACTGAAGACATAACAGTAACTTTTAGTTTTTATTCTGAGAGTAAAATAACATTTACAGAGCACAGGAGAGTTGTTAAGCTCAAAAGGTTACAAAAATATTGCTCCATTTACTCCATGTGCCATGTTCCAAAGCATCTAATCCACTTTCTCCTAATCGTGGATAATGACTTCAGAAACACTTTGACAGAGGTAAGGATTAGGAGTCTTTATGCTCTTGCACAATAATGTAAGTGAAAGATCTGCCAAAGCAAGAGGGTCTGGCAAAGGAGAATTCAGAAATTCTGTAAGTAAAAAACTACCTTATTTAGGACAAAATGAGCAACAAGTTTCAAAGTATCCTTTGCTCCCTCACTGGCTTTGTTGTGATGGACAGTAGCTAGGTACTTCAGCAATGCCTTTTGCACACCTACCTACACATGCAGTAAAGAACTAGTAGGTGCTGTATATAACACAGCAAATCAAAGCAGGCCATGAAGAGCATCAGAAAATGTTTAACCCTCTCTTTTATTTTCCCTGGCAACAGAAACAAACTAGAACCTAGATTTTCAGATCCAAGCTGGGATTTTGAAAAGGAAAAGCACATTGAAGATTTGTTTATTTCCTTCATTATTTTTACTTTTTCCTTTTGGAAATACTGAACATATACTTTGCTATACATTTTTTTGCATCAATTGAGTTTTGTACAAGTATCATCTGTTAAACTGATTTGTTAATCTGGTCTACTCTTGGCTACCCAAATGATTCTGCTAATACTCACACTTCTAAAATGTGCTCCTAAATTGAGATACTCCATGCCAAATTTCAGCCCACAGGAAACCCTCTGTTGAATGTTAACAGCAGATTGCAGTGATGCAGTTATGCTTGGAACAATACTATGAATGTTTCCACCATACTCTACTTGGAGGTTGTTTGAGCCTAAAGTCTTTCATGTACAATAGTGCAAGTTTCTACATGCAGAAGCTTGTGGGAAGAGTTTTCAGGACTGAGATTATGGCACATAATGGGAAGATTCCTCAGGGATGAAGAAAATGTGGCCGTTATATTTTACTGAAACACAACTAGCATATTGTATTACATTCCCTCATATAGAAAAAAGCCTTCAGTATTGAACTATTTGTTATTTTAAGGATAGAGGAAGGAGGAGGGGAGACAGTTGGGCAGGGGAAAGAAAAAATCATGGTAATGTTCCTGAACTAGGCAAGGAGAAATACATAGTTGCCAACACATATGGAATCACAACCTCGTTGGCAAAATGAAACATCATGCAAACTGCAGTATGAGCTTAATTTAGCATTTTTATAAGGTACCCTACCAACTGAAAAACAGAAAAGCACCAAAATAATTTCTACCTTTAGTTATATTATGTCACAGGTACTTTTTGACTTTTAAATGACTTACAATAATATCCTTAACTCTGTTTGTTCCTATTCTTGTAAAATTTTCTGGGTGTTTTTCAGTGTTCTTTTATATTAAACCAATAACTCTCTGGCTGTTCTCAAACTATGATGCCTTCAGTGCCATCTGCTCCAGTCATACTTCTCAGTCTTTGATTTTTGTACACGATGATTTAGTTTGGGCCTGACCCCAGTTTTTTAAATAAATTAACTATCTGGTGTAATTAAAGGGGAGTTAAACTACTAGGGGGATGGCTGAAAAAGTCAGCCATCTGCACTATTTTTTGGTTCCTAAGCAGGGTAGAAGATCATTTGCAGATTTGCCATGACAGTTACTTATATAAAACAGGAAACAAAACCCATTTTTACAAATGTTCATGCCTCTCTCAAAGCATTCTCTTAAACTCTTCCTGGTGTAATATTGACTAAACCAAACATAAACTCCCTTAGTAATGATTAGGGCAGCTGGTGTGCTGCGACCATATCCTGTCACACTGACTTTCTCTGGAAGTCCCCATTCCAGTTCTGGATGCCCCTTCTGCAGCTGGGTTGAAGACTCAGAAGTGCTGTGCATCACTGGAGACTGCATTACTGTTTTGAAAACTTCTGCTTACCACAGTGAGCCACATGCAATAGCCCAAAGAAGTCTGGGTTAGACGGAAAGAAGATAAGTTTATCCTTGTCTTATAACCTAGGGATATAATTTTAAATCAGTGAAGCTCGCATCATTGACTACATGTTTTTTGACAATACAAAGAAGTTTGTCAGGCACAAGAGGCAAGACTTCTGGCCTACACTTCTTGCATGTTGAAAAAAACCCAAACATACTACTTTTTCCAAAACATGTCAAGTTATCTGTTTTGAACTTGTAGATCAGGGAGGTCTAAACTTTTCCATAAATGTTAAGGTTCTGAATCGGTTAGGAAAGGAGAAGGAAACACTCGAACTCTCTGCACTCTATACAGCTGTTTAGTGGACAGGTAAATCATCCCTCCTGTGGTGGGCTCCAGTGTAAATTGCTAATTGCTCCCAAGTGAACAGGAATAAAAGCAGTACTTCTTACAATTTTAGTCTAACAGAACAGCCCAATTTTGTGGAAAGCAAGATTTAACTGCCAAAGCTGTATAGCGTGAGGCTTTGGAGTTTCACATCATAGCTGAGCTCGTTGGCAGTCATAGTCTTAGTATGGGTCCAGGTTAGGTAATGGCATTTCAGTTAACATTTTCCTGGAACACTTCTAGTGCTCTACATATTTCCTGAAATATGCTTCAAACTCTCACAGGTAATGGATATCTAGCTTCATGATGCCTGGGGTATTGTCAGAAAACATCTTGAAATGGTACTTAGTATCTCTGTTCACAAGCTGTTTTCTTTACTTGTCTCTGCCAGATGTGATGTCAAGACAAACATTGACTAACCAAACAGAAGGAGAGCTGTTTACCCTTGCTCTGATCTGGCCCCGTTTCCAATTTTGTCCAAAGTCTCATTGCATTCCAACTTTAAGAATGACAAGATGGGGGAAGATTCTGCTGCAGAAAAGGAGAGAAGGCCTAAGCACCAAGGTGTCACTGTCTCCTGCTTTCATGTTGACCTTATATTTGAGAAGTGGAGAGAAGTTCTTGTTCAGGTTTCTGCCTCTGTGGTTCAGCTGGTTTAGAAGTGGATCCAACTGGCAAGCCTTCAGACCAACTGTTGGGTTACTTGCGATACTGAGTTAGACACGGTGCCTTGCAAGAGGAGGGGCCCCAATCTTCATTTTTTACATAAGTCTTTAAGGACCTAACAACTATTACTTAGAAAGGTACTCAAATTCATCACCTTCTCCTGCTAATTAAGAATTTCCAGGGGAAGTTCTAGGGTCTTTCTGAAGTAAGATACTATCCCAAAAGCCTGGATTTATGGTTCACTGCTCTCTCCATCTTCTCCATGTTACTTCTGTCTGTGCTGCTTACAGCAGAACCCTTTCTGAGGTTTGTGGGTATTTTAGATTCATCCTGAGATTTCTTCTTCTTCTTGCACATGATAGGGGAAATTTATATACATAGCACAGACTTCTAAGAATTGACTCTCTCATTTGGTCTGATTGCTTTGCAGGAATGATATGTGAGATGTGACTTTGCTGTCTATCTATCATAGCCAGCTTTTTAAATTTTCATCCTCGATTTATGATATTCTACATTGCTTTCTTCTACATCCAAACAGGGAAATGGCACACAGTTTTTCTTGCAGCTACTGACCTTCCTCAGCTGTACATTTTCAGTCTGTCCTGGGTTTATTTCTGTGTTATCCTGCTAGCTATATTAAGAAACAGCACTTCTGCTCCCCTTGTAACTCAACCCCAGTGAGTCCTTCACCAGGTCACATGTACTTTTCTGTTAGCTTACATTTTAGATAATTTATAAAACTTGTAAGCTGCATCACACTACTAAGTGTTACTCTCTGGTTATAAGTCACTATAATTGTTATTTTTCTTGTTTCATAGAGCTCTATCTAAATTCTTACCTATATCAGCCACAGTATGAAATTATTTACCTAGGTTAGTGTTTACAGGATCAGCACCTAAACCAGTATTAATACCTGATAAATATCTTCTAAAATTACAGACTCCACCAGGAAAATTAATAAGTAAAATGATTTCAAGTTGCTTTACATACTTCCTAACTTTTTTTTCTGCCAAATAAAGAAGTAATTCAAACTTGCCTTTTTGTTTTCTATTACACAGAGGGAAAAAATCTAATTACTTTTAAAATTAATTAGGGAGATAATTACAGATTGCTCAATGCAACAAACATTGATGAATTCAAAATAATTTTGCTAGTATAATCAAATGTCATGTCTCTAATGACAAAGATTTCTTCTGAAGATAAAATTACACTAGTTTTTGGATTGGAAAGAATATTTATGATACATTATAGGTTTGAAGTTTAAATTAAATAAGTGTTTTATAAGTCAGCAGGGATAAATAAGCAAGCACACACATACAGACTTTCATCACACCCATGTGAAAGATATTTCCGCTTATCAAATAGTGTGATTTGCAATAAAGCCCTATATTAAATTTTTTTTAAATTATTTACTTTTAGTACAGTGTATCTGCACTTCATCTTGGATCCAAGTAAATAAATTGGACAAAATATGTGAACAGTTATGGAAGATCTTTAACAGCTTTCAGACAAAGCACTTTATATAGGGAAAAATTTAAGAAGAGATTTATGGTTTCCTTTAACAGAGCTTGAGGTTTTTTTTTTACTCTGGAATGTGACATAAGAGGTCAGAGCCTGAAAGCTTGACATTTGGTTGTTTTGTTCCAAGTTTTTCCATTCCTCCATTGGCCAGAAAAAAGTTATATTCCTTCTGTATTCTTGCAGCCTTTCTGTAGTCACAGAAATATTTTTTGAATTTTTTCAGGCTCTCTGTTGTAATCTGGAAACTTGTATTTCAAGTTGAATGAGTTATAAACCTTGTCAGCTTACTGAACTAAAAGGCAAATTTGTTATTTATGCATGTATGTATCATTTTTAACTCCCTGAGCAATGAAAAAAAGGAAAGTTCTCAAGTTTTTCTTCATAACACTTTTATGCTCCTCAACTAGCTGTCTATCAGTGTGAAACATTCTGTCAAGTACAAATAAATTAGAATACATCTACTTAAGTTGTCAGAAAATCTAACATTGTAAATGAGTATTTGGGGAATAGCGTAGTACAAGGTCACCTTCCAGCAGAGGTTCACTGTGCCATTATGTCAAACAAGTTTCCTTTCCCATTAAGTTAAAGGTAGAAAATCAAATGAATATATACATATATATAAAAAAGTCATCAGTATGGAATACAGATTTAGATTAAATTTGAATTCATAAAGACTTTTACATCTTATGTTAAGAAGTAAAACAGTCAGGTTAGGATTTTTATAAGAAAGCTACTCAGATTCTTTATGACAAATTCTGGGGTTCTGATCACATTTTTTTTTTTGTAGGATTTTCTTTCAGAATGAAATAAATCGAGACTTGATTTTAAAGCGAAAACACAGGAGGTCAAAAATCAGGTTGAATTTTCCGTATTTGAGTTATGAAATTTCAACCAAAGCAAGACTTTGAATTTTAAAATTAGATGTATGTATTACAATTTGCAATAAAGACCATTTTTCCACATGAAGTTACTAACTTTGAAAGACTTGTTTTCTGGTTGTCTAATTTATACACCTAGCAAAATACTAATTCTGTGAAAAAAACATTTAAGTAAATGTGAGTATTTACAGTAGTCACTACCATACATTGCAGTACATTTGTAGGACTGAACCTTTCTCTTGGACTTCTTCATGATGTTTTAGAGTAGTTTTCTTGAATTTTTATTATGTATTATTATCACATTGGAAAATGTAGGGAGAGTTACTGATCTTATTCCTCTGTGGACATTTTTAAGTAGAAATGAGACACAAAAACTGAGTTAAGGAGGAAAGTATAAAGAAGACCTTCTGTGGTAAAGAACATGAGAAAATAAGCACAAAGATCCAGTAGCTCTTTATAGATAAATATCAACTATTAATATTTTAAACATGATTTGATATTTTGGGGAACAAATAAAACACTGCAAACAGAAAGTTCATAGTAACTTCCACTAAAATAAAATCAATGGTAAATCCAGTCCAATCCAATGTATCTGCAAGTGGCAGATATCCAATGTCAAGAAAGCTGGAAACAAACGCTGGAAACAAACTCATAACTGAATAGGGAAAATGTCTTCAAATTCCCACCAGACTTTAGTTGGTTTATGTCTTGAATCATGAAGGACCTATTTCACTCTACAATCTTAATATATTTATCAGTTTGATAATCTCCCATTGTTTTGGCTTCTGAGATACCTCTGGCCATTTCTGCTCTGAATTAAATTCAGCAGTTTCTGTTTTCTCAATCATCAGTAATTACTGTTGTCTCTTGTCTTAGACCTTCTGTTTCTAATGGTTCCAAAGGCACAAGGTTAATAAAGGACCACAAATTATAATTAATTTTTTTTAGCATGGCATAAAATAAATCCAATAGGAACAGATATACAAAATTGCAGCATTAAGCAAGGAGGCATTTATTGATTGGTCAAAGATTGTGCTAGGATAAGAAGCTGAGTGAGAAAGAGCAGTGAACAAAATGTGATGTAAATTAGGTAGATATGAAAAAGAAAGAAAGGGATAAGTTTAGTAGCAAAGAACAAAAAAATGGTCAGAGTAGGTCTCCATTAGAGTGTCTAAGTGCAATGGAAGCAGTACAGTTGGGGCAATACTGAGACACACGGCTGTTTTGATACTTCTGTTTCCTATTCAGTTAGTAGATCAAGCTTGGAAGCTGAAGGACAAGATAGGATGACCTTTCTGTCTTCTGTCACCAAACCCCCAACAACCGCCCCCACCCCTCCCTCCCAAACCAAAGCAGTGTTTCTGCCACTGTTGTCTGCCACGAGGAAAACTCTTAAACTTACTGCCTTGCATGGGTATCTCTGCATTCGGTGGAGTAACAGGTGCTATGGAAGTTTTCCTTTGTCCTAAGTGTAGAAAGAAATCAGTGCTACACATATGAAGGTTTGTTATTCAGAACCGGTTTACTGATAGAAGCACCATAATCCCTCTCAATTTAAAGGCAAGCAGATCAGCTCTGCCCATTGAGCACCACACAAGATTACTTCACTTTGCTAGGAAAGGTCACACAGTTTTCAGCTCTGTAGCTTTTTCTGGTTCTGTCGTTCATTGTTAGCAACAAGGACAACAACTCTTTCATACTTTTCCTGTTACAAAGCTACCATATTCGAGATGGACTGGTCAGGGCCAGTTCCACCATGGCTGTCGGTGTGTTACTTTAGGCAAACTACTATTTTTCTGTCTAGTCTAGATGAGAGGAATTTCTCACATATTTTTGCCTTTGAAATGCTGCCTTTGTAAACGAGATTTCCTGGATATGGTGTTGTACTGTATATGTTCCACTACACCACAATTCTCACGCAAATTATATTTGTACATTTACACAGTTCAGAAGCTCACAGCAGCCTTATGATGTAATGAATTCAACACCAGATCCAGATTACTTAATACACTGGATGTTTGGAAGGATTAATATGCATAAGGATAAATCTGTAGCACTCACTCCTATCCCATCTTGATTGTTTATAATATAATCAGTCATCTGTTTGCACACAATAACATTTTATATTCAGACTCTGCGGTAATTTCTGGTAGCTTTTGCCCTCAGTGAAAAGGACTGACAACATTTAATAACATGTTTAACCACTGCCACAAAAAGAGAAGTTTTAATGCCTGATCATTTTTTTCATCAAGGACAATGTCCTGTATATTCATCCTGCAACAATTAATTAAATTAAATTAAATTAATCAAATGAAATTAATTGAATTAATAAAATTAATTAGATTCATTAATGAAATGAAATGAAATGAATTTAATTCAAATTAAATTAGAGCAATATGTTAGTATTACTGGTCTTCACTTATTCCTCATTACTTCTACTGTATTTGGCTAGAAGACATAAAAGATCTTCCATTTCTCAACGGAGCATTGTAACATAGTTTATCAGCCAGTCTGCCTCCTCCTTTTTCCTGGACAACCTATATTTTGAGTCTTTTTTTTCCTCTCCTGGAGACTGCAGGGTACATGCTGTTACTTTAAATTGACCTCAGCAGACCCTGCCTTATTCTCTTATTTTCACTGGTTTTCCATGGGTGAAATTCAGTACTGCATGAGCTCCTGCTGATTTAGACACACGTAAGCAGAAAGACAATCAGAGTGCGTATACTAAAATCTATCTGAGCAGCATAATATTTCTGTGTATCTGCCAGATAGACCATAGAAGTTTGACAACAACACAGAAGTTATGTAAGAAGTCAAGGAACCCCTTCTATCAAGATGACTCAGTTTGGGAAAATGAGCTGTTGTTGCCTTTGTGTTACCATATGAAGTTGCTTTAAGTAAGTTTCTTTTAAAAAATGAGTACTTAGTGTGTTCAGGTACTCAAGAAGCCAACTGTCATAGGATTAGTCAGTCCCTGATTTATTAGAAGTATTATCTAAATTTACAGCCCTACTATAGATTAATTTATGTGAGTAAATCTGGAAAGATTAGCTTTTAAAAATTACAAATGTTCTGTTTTTTGAACTGTTATGTACCCTGCCAGGCTAGACATTTGCTCAGAAGTCAGAAGAAAATTCCAATTCAAGAATTAAAAGTTTAAATTGGTATAACAAAGTCCTCTTACTGCCAACTTCTTCTCATATATTTATTTGTTGGTTCTGCATGCAATGTCTAAGTAATTCAACTAAATAGAAGCACATCCTCAAATGTGATTTGCTCATTATGTTTCTTTAGCAGTTTAAGAACTTTTCTTATGAAAAATTTCAGCAGAAGCTTTGACTCCTGTTTGTGAACTCCACAGCACAGAATTGCTTTTGCGAAATGCTGAGTGGAAATGGAATCTACCACTGGGTCTCCTGCACAAAAAACCAGTCATTCTGTGCCACTTCTTTAAAGAGAACTTGTTCTAGCAATGAAAGTCTTTAAATCCCATCTTTTAAGAATTACTGATTTTTTAAATTTTTTTTTTAGGTAGTCTGCATGAATCAGAATAGGCTGTGAAGACTTAGGTAGACATGGTTTTAATAATCAGATGAGTTTTTTAGAATGAGTGAGCCACTAACTAGTCTGTTAGTCTAATTCATTTCAGCTAAACATGTTAAAAATACAGTATCTGAAAGTACCATCTCTGAGCTGAGAAATAGGAAATTGGGAATGTTTTTATTACTGTCAAATTCAAGGTAACATATTGAAGAACTCTATTTCAGACGTTCGATATGAAAACAGTACTGCTAGAGGTTAGCTAGAACATATAGAGCACTGGTATACGGTAGTAGAACGCATAAAATGATTTATTTCTAAAACTGTCATCTCTAATATTCATGAATTGTATCTGCTGTATAAGAAGACCTAAACCAAACCAAGCATGTCAAGCTTATAACCTATGTACATTGACTGTATGAAATATTGTAGCAGTGCTAAAAGTGTTGTGAACATCATGGAAATCATCTAGCATGGCTAGAATGTGTGGAACAAAGAAAGAATATTGTAGTAAATTTTAAGAAGCTTGTGGCAAGGTGATGTTTCATCCCACTGAAGAGAACAAAATTCCTGTAAGAATTTTAGCAAATTTGGGGACTACTCTCTGTACTTACTGTTCCATCTGAAAGGAAGGACAAAATAGGTCAGTAAACCAGGATTTCAGATGCAAATGGCTGGGTGGTTGGCTGCAGACAAGTCAAGGGTGCCCAAAGCTGGAGATGGAGACTGACCATCAGTTGTAGTTGGAGACAAATGGGATGTCCTCAGAACATGCACCAGAACTTAGGGCAGTCCCATGGTACAGTCACTATATGTATCAGAAGATCAGAAAGCCAATTCCTGGTCAGAACTTGGTGAAGAAATTCCTGTTCCATACAGTTCCATTTGAACGAAGGGAGAGAATGATAGCCCAGAGCTGCTGCAAGGCTTGCATCCAAAGTTTGCTTGAACAAGGATGTCAAGATTCCTTTCTCAAGGTGTCTTCTGCATCTGAATCTCTTACAAAAACTACGAGTATTTTGGGATTTTGTACATGGAACTAAATGAATGCTTCCTTCTTATGAACAGCAGTATGAAAAAAAATGACAATTACCCCAAAGTGGATGTAATGCTGCTTTCTTAACAGATCTTACACTCATTTTAAAAGTATGTATCTCTAGAGCTGTTAACTATGACTTACTGGAACTATTTGAATTATGACAGTTAAGACAGCTAAAATAATTCGTAGTTTTTATTTTGTGTGAAATATTTGCAATAAAAAACATTTTGTCTCATGAGCATATATGGTTAGCTCTTCCATGGTTTTGTGCAAATAAAATATAGTGTTTCAATGACTCAGTCTGACCCATGGAGCTGTGGTATGTTTTAGCAAAAACAGAATCTCAGTTTTTGTCCAAGTTCCTACCCAACCAAATGCACCTCAAAGCAATATTTAAAAGCTTAAGCAATAAAAATTTAGTTCACCACAAGCAAACTACTTACAATTAAATATATTGAATGAACAAGTCAGAAAAAGAGTCCATGTTTGGAAGACAGCTTGAATGATGACGTACAATCGCAGAAAAAAATATTGAAGTTAGTCTAAATTAATTAAAAAAAAAAAAAAGAAGGCTTAAGTTCTCTTAAGAGACTGTAAGCTTTCCCTTATTGAACTTGTTATAGTACAGTTGGCAAATGTCAGAACTTGTTTATATAAAGGACTGTTTTCCTTGTTAAGAACATTATATATGTAAGGTTTTTTGTAGCTAATTTAACTCATCTTTCTAAATGTATTCTGGAAGAACCAGAAATTGCTCATTATCAATACTTACAAAAAGTAGATAAAAATCCTGAATATGCCTTGTCACCTTAAGGAAGATTCTAGCTGTAACTTCTTTTGTCATGTTATCAGTGGGTTTTCTTCTTCTTCTTCTTCTTCTTCTTCTTCTTCTTCTTCTTCTTCTTTTTCTTTCTTTCTTTGAGTGTAGAGCCCATTATTAGAATCACACTCTGTGACTATTTAAGCTATTTCTTAAACCAGCTTGGAAATGTCTATGTTTGACGTGCAATTCCATTTTGCGTCTGTTGCAAATTACAGCAAAATGCAGCACTGATTAGGCTAATGTTCCTAAATCTCATTCAAATTTTCATCAGGAATATGGCATGTAGACGTGTTTTAATGTTTTCATTTTTAGTCAGGAAGAGGCTACTTCATGTATAGGACACTTTCATCATCAGAACTTTCAAGAATTAAGTAGGGTCCATTTCTCCATATCATAAACTGAGTTTTAAGTGTATGCACCCATCTCAGATCACATTAGCATGGCATTCTGCTCTGTTTCCAGCACAGCTAAATACTTTAAAGGCTTAAACTCACTGGAAACATCCTATAATTAGATGTAAAGCTTTTGAGGCAACTAAGCATCAGCTCAGGTATGGTCCCGAGAGAATGAATAGACAAGTATCCCTGTTAGGCACCCAAATATTGTCATTAAATCCTCTGGCATCCTCAGGATGTCCATCAGGTAGTCATGTTCTTAGTGGCTTCAATACCTCTCCTCAAACGTCTAGGACTGAAGGACATACTAGATAAATAGAACATCAGACCAAAAGTAGATAGAAGGCTTGGTATTTGGCTAGCTGCAAGTTGAGCATGATTAAAATATGCAAGCAATAGAGAGTCAAAGAGCAAGCCAGTTAAATAATTAACAGCAAGTTTAACTGGGAACAAGGTAGTCCTACCTCATAGCAGGGATGCAAGAGGGGTGAAAAGCAGTTAATGAAGAGGAAGGGATATGGAGGTAAGCTGTCTGAAAGTGTGAATGGATTTGGATGGGATGGGAAGCCAGGGTTGTAGAGAGAAAATGAGTTGCACTGTAAGTATTTTTACATTTCTAGATAGTTCCTGATCATTCAGGAATGAGTGGATTGACAAGTCCTACCCATCCAGGAACAGGTGGAATGACAACCTTTCCCATCCAACAGTGACTGGATACACTTTCCTTCATCCTACTGGTAAGTTTTCTGAACCTATCACTGCTCTGAGTACAGCTTTGAGCTGTCTTAACTTACTGTTTTTCATGTAAGTAATTATCATAATGACAACTGTGGGGCATGAATTGTTTCAGTTGGTTGTAAGAGAGATCAGGGATGCCACCAAGATAATGGTGCCTGGTGATCATGACAAAGGGGTTGGCATACACAGCTGAAACATGAGGGAATTTGATATCACATGTGTGATTAAGTACCTTGTCCTGAAAGTGTTACTAAAAGGTTAAACAATTTAGTTAAATTAACAGAAAAACAGGCATATTCTTTAGCCTAGTATCACAAGGTTGGAAGCATTAAGAAAACAAAGAACAAACGACATCACAAGGTTGGAAACATTAAGAAAACAAAGAACAAACGATAAAAAAGGGACACTGTTATCTAAGCTAGTAGGTAAAAATGCAAAAAGAGACCTTCAAGAGAGGGAGTTCTAGACATAAAAGGAGCCAAGATGATGAAATGTAACAACTGACAGTGTGTCAACAATAAATTGGCTGAGAGCAGGACAGAGGTAATTGTCGTAGTGGGAGATCGTGACCTCCAACTCAAATGGCCCCCTCGAAAGAGGGCAAAACCTGGCTCGGGGAGCATGCGTAGTTGTTAGAAAGGCTTCATTAGTGTTAACTGAGGATGCATACTAATTCACATTAGAAGTGAGAAAATTTTAACCAATCCTAAGTGTGAATAACAAAGAATATGTGATGTACTATGAATATGCAAATATCTTATTGTATAGAATGTACATCTTCATTTGGCTTGATGCACATGCTAGGAGGAGAGATCCCCGTTGCACTCAGTGCTGCAATAAACCAGTGTTGGCTTTCTAAACTATCATTTAGTTTAGAGAGTTTTCCTGGTTACGATTTTTGGTAACAAGAGGAACAACTTCTTTTGTGACAAATATAGGGACATCCATGGGTGTATGCAGAGAAAATAGCAGGCAAAGACAAAAATCTTGTTGCTTGGCTTGACAGGCTGGAGGAAGGCCAGGGAGACAGAACCTGGAAGGACCTGAGATGGCAGATGACCGGGTGTGAAAGCAAGGTGAAAAGGGTGCTCCAGATGGGAGGAAAACTCTGGTGAGGGGGTGGCAGTTTGCTGATTTATTAATCACATGTAATTAACCAGCAATCAGTGAACTATATATTCAGAATCAGTATCAATGATAGAAAAGGTAAATCGCAATATTAAGACACTTACAAAATATTACTATAGACCTAAAAATCTCTAAGAACCATTCAGAATTAATCCCAAACACTTCTCATCCCATCCATCCACATCCACACTGTTACATTCACTCCCTGGTCCTTCAGGTTACCAGCAGACCCCCCCTTTCCTGCGAGTGTGAGTTCACCACGTACACACCCCTCGTGCGTGTGCTCTGGGGGGCTGTGTACACGTGTGGGTGCTCTGATGCTGGGTGTACCCGTGCGCCTCCCTGCAGTCTGCTAATCCTTGCACTGGTGAGAAATCAGCCAGGAGGTCACGTAGGCATACCCGAGGTGTGGGTCCCTACCTGCGGCACTTAGTACCGCAGTCCATTAGCGGGAGTGCTGAGGCTGACCCTGTCCTGCAGGGAGGAACCGCTCACATCTGCACAGAGCATGCAGGGACACTGGGGAAACTTCTGGCAGCGCCAAATCTCATTCTGTCTGCTTCTTTTTCCACTCCAAGGTCTCTAGGTCCTCTTACAAATTTTCACTTCACTTTTATGCTGCTTAATAAGCTGACGCAACTACCTCTGAAGCTGCTTTGTAACTCCCTGGTTCCTACAGTACAGCTCCCTCCTTCCGTGGTTGTCACCCAGCTCCCATTTTAACCTACAGGCAGGCTCCAGCTGGGGCCATAGGCACTGCAGGGATCACCTGCCCTGCAGTCCAGGCCAGAGCCAGTCCTAAGAGAAGGCCTATAGGATACCAAGGAGACCTTCAGAAAAATGAAAAAAATTTGACTGAAACAATTTCAGAGGTACGAAAAATAACTTCATTTCTCAGGAAGGAAAATTATATTTTAATTATCTAGGTACATGCTTGGAACTAAGGAGAAACCAAGCCTTGGTAGCTAAGCCATTTGTCTCACTAACAGTCCCTCATGGAACAATCCTTTACAGATGCTTGTTGACCACGATTTGCATTAACAGAGACCTAGATGAAGACATAGATCCTAGATGAAGTCCTAGATGAATGCCTTACAAGTCAATTGTCTACTTTTACTGAGGTTTCAGTATAGGCAAACATCTTTGTTAAAGCTTCAGTTTAAAAGGTAGAATGGATCGACAGCCAGTGCAAATCGTAACAGGTGTACTGGCAGCAAATCTTTCATAACAAACAGAGCATGAAGACAATGAGGGTTCATAAGAATATTACCACTTACTATTAACTTGTGCTAAAATAAAACCCCACACCTGTATAGGTGAAAATGGAATATCAAACATGCCATAGCCACTGAACGTATAAGTCTGATACTGGTACAATAACAAAGACTGTAAGAATTTTTCTATAGAAAAGTAGTAAAGAAATCATAGACTAAACCTAGGAAAAGAGCATAAAGAACTGGTAGAATAAGCATGGTAAAAAATATACTGAAAATTGTACAGGCAAACATACTTCAAATTCACTTCATCATGAGTGAATTTGAAATTAGTTATTTTATTCTTACATTTATTTCTTTATAACATTTGAACAGAAACTTAAAGACTGTTATGTCTTAGTGTTTCAGTTGAGGAAAGCATAAACTGCTGCAGAATTACTCAATTATTATGAAAGGTCCTACTGGGATTGCTGGTGGTTATGGTTATAAATAAGAAGGATGGTCCAGAAGTTTGAAAAAGAATCTGTTGAAATGGGACTTAGGTTTCAGAGTGGTCTTGAGGGAAATAGCTGACATATACCACAACAACCTCAGAGAAAGAAATATGTTTGCATAACATATCCAAAAGTGAACAAAGTGAACATGACTAATTTTAATTTTGAAAAGGGTAATATTGAATTTTAATATTTTTTACAGAAATTAAAAAAAGTTGAGCAGAGCCAGACTGAGTGACAATTGTTTTGATCTTATAAACGACAGATTTTATCTTATGCATAACAAAGGTCCTATTGTGAATGTTTGGGATTCTACTGAGAAATAAACTTTAAACCTAGTATAACATTTCTGTTCAGTAAGCATTTCTGCTTCTCTGTTTAAATCAGAAGGAGCTGCCTATCATAGACGAATAAAACAAGAAAGGATAATTTTGATATACAAATAAGAATTAAAAGACCATGCAAAAATGCAAAAGATCATGTCAGTGCTCCTTTGCTATATAAAGATAATAACTGTTTTGTATTATGAACCAGGATTACTTATAACTGCATAGGAAATTCTTGAGGGAGAGTTTTTACACAGTGTTCAGTAAATCAAAGATTTTACTGAGCCTTTATTCAGCTGTATTCTCAATTGCATACAAGAAAGGTCGATAGTTTGAGAAAAAACATATGATCCCTACCAAACATGGTCAAGGGATTTCAGCAAGAAATGTCTGATATAAGGGAACAGAGTCGAAGTAGTTAAGATATAGGAAAGACTCTGACATAAGATTTCACACCCTATATGGTTATGAAACTGGGTATATGCATATGTCTGTATAATTAAGAACAAAACTCCTCAGGCATATCTTCAAACTAGTTTAATAAATAATATTTTTTTGAGAAAAATGAGTGACTTTCAAAGTTCTGATGCATGCAGGCAGAGAATAAGAACACACCCTCATATAATCATGGCAAAAATATAACATTCATGCTTTCTAGGCATTTAAAAATACTACTATTTTCAATACTAGGGTGGCAGTCAGTTGTCTTAGACAATGACCAGTTACTGTGAACTACTGTGTCCATAACAAATGTTAGCCATGCATGCCATTGGACAGTATTTCCTATAGTTTGCAAGCTTGATCTCAAAACTTTTCACAAACTGCAAATACATTTCATTCCCCCTCATGTCAATATTGCTAAATTTAAAGGAGTTGATATGTCATCCTTAGAGACACTGATGTTCACTGAAAAGTTTTTGGGTTGTAAATGTTACAAAATCAGTGTCTTCTGCAGTCTTAGGAATTGCTGACTTAACCTGTACTAGAAAAACATGAAAATGGACTTTTCAGTCTTCATAGTCTTTAATTTCTCTCCTAACCAGAGAAATTAGGTTAGGAGAGAACCTAACCTAATTTCTCAAAATTAATAGTCTTTATTGATTGAGGTAATGTACATAGCTGTTGAGGCATCGCATGAAAATGGTCTCACCATTTTATAGTCAAGAAAAAGGAGGTGGGAAGCTGTGATCATGCAAATGTGTTAAGCAAACTCGAAAAACAACAAGATCATGGAACAAACTGAAGTTTCAAAGATCAGGAAGAATGTTTCTGTGGTAGAATTGACTCCAGCTGATAAATGCAATGCCTCAGAATATCATAGGCCATGCTGTTCAAATAATTTTTCCAAGTTTATTAGTGTTTCATCCTGTTGGTTATGTTAAAGTTTCATTTGGCCAATTTCCTTAAATAGAAATTAAAGTATAAACAATTCCAAATGATTTCAAAGATTACAGTGTGAGATACAATCCAGGGAAAGAATGAATTGCACTCTTTGCTCTCAGTTTTGCAATGCTACTAATAAGCGTAGAATGCTTCTTCAGTATTGACACATAAGGTTGCTTGAAAACACAAAATGCTGAGGATCAGCTTTAGTGAATGCATAGTCATAAATCCTCTTTTATTTTTTCTTTTCCTTTTCCCCCCAGAATAAACAATTTTAGATATTTTTGTAATAATTACTCAGAACACACCAATAATCATTCCAACTAAAACTGCAGGCACAATCTATGTTTAACCTTTATTTAACAAGAAACAAGTTTGTGCAATAGCATACTATTGCAGTGATTTTCAACTCTTACTGCAAGATATCATAAAGGTAAACAGAAGTGTGAACTTTTAAGCAGCAGAATCTGTTCAGCTTTCCCACAAGTCCTTATTTGCGGAATCCTGTTGAAACTGATCCTGCTTATATTCTTAAATTGCTATATGTAAAAAAGGTAAGATATAATTTCACTGCTAATAGGATTTCCATACCATCAAAGGAACAGAGAACCTTCAGTTTTATAAAAGACTTTTACATCTTAAGGTATAAGTAGAGGTAATGAACAAATTTCAGCTTATGCAGAACAGCTTCTCTCAGCATCTCCCTTCATTGAGACAATTTATGTGAGACTCGGATTCCTGAGCAGCAGTTTTCCACTTGGTTCTGTTATAAATATCAAGTGCTGGTAGATGATCAAACAAGTAGCTCACATTTAAATCACTGACTTGATCACTGTACATGGCTCTACCCGTCACTAGTATTCCTGTGGATAACATCAGCATATGATTGTGGGAGTCAAGAACTGTGGGGTAATGGAGTCTGACATCACACTATAAAACAAAACTTTGCTGAGGCAGTAAGAAAGATGAGCAATGACCTGCCTGTATGGTGACTCATCCAATCACCACTAGCAAGCATAGGATTATAAGTCATGCCATAGCTCCGGTGGACAGCCATAGACACTTGGTGTCCGGATCATCTGACAGCAACAGTCAATCGTACAAATGCCTTTTGAATGGAGTACAAGTCACACCAGCCCTTGGCTTCACCAACGGTAGTGTGATTTGAGAGAATCATAATGTACATGGATAATGTGGGCAGCATCCTGCCAATGTTAGTCAGAGGGCAGGGTGTCAGGAGGCCAGGGAGTCGGCACTCTGTCTACGCTGCCGCTATTGGTCAAGGTGCAGGGCATCAAGAATGTAGGAAAGAAGGATCCAGAGCGAACTGAAGGATTTTGCCTACATAATGGGTTAAATAAGCAAAGTATTTTTTTTGTAAGAAATGCTTCAAGACCTTCTGTTATTATAAAAGTATTCTCAAGAGAAGAATTTAGTGTTTGCATACAACACCGTGTTTTGTACAAATGTATGCATATATATGCACATATACGAGCCTGTATTCTTATTTTCTATACATTGGAATTAAATATAACAATAATTCCAGCTGAAAAATACATTTTAAATGAATTAATAATTAAGATTATTTTCTAACTCAAATACTTGCAAACATCTACAGGCTTGGGGAAGAGGGGCTAGAAAGCTGCCCAGTGGAAAAGGACCTGGGGATGTTGGTCAACAACCAGCTGAACATGATGAGCCAGCAGTGTGTCCAGGTGGCGAACAAGGCCAATGGCATCCTGGCTTGTATCAGAAACAGCATGGCCAGCAGGACCAGTGAAGTGATTGTCCTCCTGTACACGGGACTGGTGAGGCCACACCTCAAATACTGTGTCCAGTTTTGGGCCCCTCACTACTAGAAAGACACTGAGGTGCTGGAGTGTGTCCGGAGAAGGGCAATAAAGCCGGTGAAGGGTCTGGAGCACAAGTCTGATGAGGAGCAGCTGAGGAAGCTGGGGTTGTTTAGTCTGGAGGAAAGGAGGCTGAGGGGAGACCTTATCACTATCCACAACTACCTGAAAGGAGGTTGCAGTGAGGTGGAGGTCGGCCCCTTCTCCCACCCAGCTAGTGATAGGACAGGCCTCAAGTTGCACCAGGGGAGGTTTAGATTGGATATTAGGAAAACTTTCTTCACTGGAAGGTTTATCAAGCTTTGGAAGAAGCTGCCCAGGGAAGTGGGTGAGTCACCATCCCTTGAGATATTTAAAAGACGTGTAGTTGTGGTGCTTAGGGACATGGTTTAGTGGTGGGCTTGGCAGTGTTAGGTTTCCTGTTGGACATGACAATCTTAAAGGTCTTTTCCAATCTAAATGATTCTATGTTTCTATGTTCTACTTAACCTAGATATGAGTGATATGGAGGAAGGATCACCAATATGCAAAAAAAAATAATGAAAATCTCAGCCTAGCATAAAAGAGGAACATCAACAGAGGAGTAAAGATTTAAGTAAATCAGTAGAAGAAATAAAGTTTTAAAAAATGTGCCCAAAGACAAAACTCATTCTTAATAAGAAATCTTTGCACTAAAAATCAGAATGACTTGATATGGTGAAAGAACCAAAGCAGTTCAAACGTCTGTTTAAGATGGCCTCAAAGAGTGTGGTTCATGTTGCATTAAATGAACGTATTTTTAGTCCAGGTAAATTATAACTTCTAAATATCAACAAATACCATCTTCTTTCAAACATTTAACAACAGATACCATCTTCCTCCAAAACCTTCAAACCATGCATGTCTCAAAGTGAAAAAGAAACAGACACAAACAGTTTAGAGATACTTGACAAAAACTTTGTGTGGAGCTCCATAGTGAAGTTCTGATACTACATTTCATGTCACAGAAAAAGACAAAGATGCATGTACTTCTGCAAAATTGTCACTCGGACAGAATTTCTCTCCCCAGAAGGAGATCATCCATTTCAACTCCTGCAATTTGTGAATAGCAATACTAGTAACTGTGTCAATTATATTTTTGAATGAGATTAGTGAAAGAAAATTAAAAACAATACTTCAGGGAGCACTGTGTGATAGAAATTGTTTTCTCTTCTTACTCTGAAAGAACATAAACAAATTTGTCACATTCATTTGGCATATTCTATAAAATTATTAAAGAGTCCCCATGACAAACATAAACAATTAATTAAACTTTGATATTTAATGACAAGTTTTGTTATGCTATTTCTTAAATTTCTTGAAACGCAAACCTTCTTCAAACTAGCAAATCTTCTAGCAAACTAATAAACATAAAATATTACATCAGTCAAGAAAATGTCATCTGGGCCTTTGAGTGTACTTTCACTGAATCCAAAGACAAACTGCTTCTGAGTTCAACTACCAGAAGCAGAACTGTGTTCCAGAATTCATTATTCTGTTTTCAACATAAGTAACATCACATTCTTGTTTTTATTTACAAGGACAATTTGTATTTATTTGATTTTCTGAGAGTTTATTTCAAATTATGTGTTTCCTGTTCCATGTGCTTGTATTATTTTATTCTGTTGCTAGTCTTGTCAAGAAATCCTCTAGATTAGGAATTACAAATAGCTTGCTGTACATTTTAAAATCCAGCTACATATTCTGGGCTTAACATTTTGCAGTAGTAACATCTCTTTTGAGGTTTACATTCCATTTAGGATAATGCTATTCCTTTAAGGATAATTCAGATGGGAAGGAAAGTATGGTTATCTTTTCTTCTGTTGGTTAGTAAAAGTAGTATTTAAGAGTGGAAGAATTTTTAAACCTAATCCTGATAAGTGCCACTGATCAGCTGATTTGCAGCTTGGCAAAGCAGAGCACTAAATTGTTGCTCTATGGGATATATTGGCAGTAACTTCATTGTCTGAAACTATAAACCTAAACCATGCCTTTTGTGATTCCTCTGTTATTAGTAAAGAGACACAGGCACTTAAAGAAAGGGAGTAATTTAATCCTAAAAGCCTCTCTCTCCACTGAAGGTTAAAAGAGGCATTCACCCCAGCTGTACAACTTTTAGATGTCTGAAATGGGAAAGATGAATGCAACTTATTGCTTCTTTAAGAATCTGGTGCTGAGCAAAGAAGCTAATATGATGTATAAAGGTCTCTGTACATCCCTTTCCTTCATAAAATGATGATCCATAGGCAAAAATATTTTTGGACCTATTTTATAGTTTAATAGCTAATTTCTGCTTTCAAGTGTCACTTTTATATAAAAATATATATAAAATTCTCTGACTTATGACATCCTTCAGAAGTGAATTTCATTATGTGATCTGGAAAGGCTGTGGGTTGCACCCTTCCTGTACTCCCACATGTTTATACTTTCCTTCTGAATCTGCAATGAATCACAGAGTGATAGTTTTCTCATGGAAAGAGAGACAATTTTATGGCATCTCTATATACAGCAATACCATTTGAAAAACACAGTATCAGGCTGCTAGATGGTAATTCTTTAGCATATATAGAAAAATACGAGGTTATAGAATACATATTCTGAATGGAAACTTTGCAGTGTACAAGTAATTTTCAACCTAGCGTGCTTCCTCCTGAGTCAAAAGATAACAGACATCTCACTTGCACAGAGCCACAGAGTACCAGGGACTGAGAACTGTCCAGCTGCTGACCAAGATGAAACCTCCTCTCAAACAAAAGAGCGGCTGACTTAAGCAACAGCTCATTTTGTTGTTGTGACTTTCTCATAATGTGCAAAACAATTCAAGACATTCATTTTGGCTTGAGCAGGGTGCTATATAAGGTGGAAGTCCAACAGAGAGAGTCCGTCCTTCTCAGTTCTGGTTGCATAGGAATCTATATAAATCCTCAAGAACAACAGGTATTGAAAAAAATACTCCTAAAGAATATTTCTTGTGGCTTCTCATACCTGGGACCTACAGGCCTATCAATTTCTGTCTGTTCACTTGTTTTCCGCCAAATCAAATCAAGCAAATTCTGAAGATCTCTATGGAAAGAACAGTAATTCATGATCAATGACAAGAACTATCGTTACACCATTTTATAGCACGATTGCTCTTGTAAAACTTTTAAACTAAGGATTTATGCCCAAGGATGGCACACCAAAGACTGGGCACACTGTGAATACGTCAGGTTCCAGTTTGAACCTCCCCAAAGCTGAACTGAATTTTATCTCCAAGCACTGATGAATCTGAAGAGAGTTATTTAATTTTTACTGTGCTGGAAGGCTAATGATATTGATCTAAGAATGCAACACAAAAAATGTTTAAAGGAAAGAATGTGATTTACTGATGTTTATGGGTTAACATCTCCTAAAATGTTCAAGATTTTTCTACTCTATGAGCAGAAGTTGTGAAAGTGAAGGAACAGTGGAGAAAGAGGTCATTTGCAGGAACAATGAAAAAGAGATGGAGTCTAAAAATTCCTTCACAGTTCCACAAGAAATGGAGAAAAACAAAAGAGTACTTGCATATTATATTTTTAACTATGATGTACTTGCACCTCCTCCCAAGTTCTGTTACATAAAACACGCCCAGATTTAATGTCTGGTTTCAAATACTAAAGAAACATATATTTTTGTTCATTTCAAGAACAAGAAAGCATCATATTTGTTAAAGCAACTGGGCGGGGAAATCAAGATTTCTTTACATTCTTTTATGTGTTCTGTGGAAGTCTGCTGAGATTGCCACCTGAACTATTGTTAGCCTGAGAATACCTTGTAAATCTTTTCATTTCTTGTTCAGTTTTAAAATGTTCTCAAGCATACATTTAGAATATTATGTTCCATTTAGGAACTGAAATGTACATTTATATTAATTGGAAATTCATTCTATGATATGTTTTATCAGTATGAATACTAGTCATAAAATTATCACTAGGTCAGAAAATTTCATTGAAGAAAGATTTTTTTCAAGACTTTGGGGTTAGAAAAGAGTATTTTACAAAAACTGAAGTTGTGCAAATACTGTAAAAATGAACCCCAGGATTTAAAGTCAAATTTCATACTTCATTAATCAAGCATAAAAAAGACTTTTATATCCAAAACACAAACCTAAATAATGCTACCTATGAAAACTGAGGAAGAAGTTGTATCACTTCTTTGTGTAGAAAGAAGTTGAAGTTCTTTTTAATTTTTTTCAGCCTAAATTCTGGGGGTTTTTTGTTTTCTTGGTTTTGTTTTGTTTTGTTTTGTTTTGTTTTGTTTTACAAGAAAGCAGTAATGTATTTGAATTTGCTGTGACTGTGAATGAAAATATATGTAGATTCAGAATACTGATTGTGTCTTATGCTCTCTCTAATAGTCTGCATTAAATTTCTAAGATGCAGCTTTTCATGGGCTTCTGCAGCTTCTGGTATTTTTTTATTAGAAACATTCCTCTTCAGTAACTTCTAATGTGTTTGCCTCAGTGTCTTGGTAATCTGATTGTAGCCAAGAATCTTCTGGACTAAAAGTAACTGAAAAGTCTGAAAATGTCTCAAAGTCATGGAGATCTTCTACAGAATTTTCAGTTTCTGTTCAGTCTATTAAAACCCCTGAATTTGCAGTCCATGCCCTCTATAATGCCTTTAGCAATTGTGGCAAGTGAACACAAAGGAAAGCAGCAAGTCATGGTTTTATTAAGAGGGAATACTGTAGAATTTTCCTGGAATACAAGTAAGTTTAAAGAAAGTCTCGGCTGTCCTTTGGTGGTAAACTATCCAACATTTTTGTTATGACTCAGAGAGTACTTTCTAGCTTAGAGGAGTGAGGTGTGCTGCTCTCCCAGTTCCAGTCCAGACAGAGCTGGGTTGAGGGGCATCACCTCTTCCCACGCCATCCTTTTGAAGCAAAGGAAATCCAGGCGCACAGTTTACATGCCAGGAATAGCATGTTTTGAGACTCCCAACATCTCTGTATGTTACGGGAGTAGGACAAAAAGATAACCTAGATACCAAACATTTCTTTATCTCAGTGACTCAAAGACACAAAGGGACTCAGTGACCCTGGAAGAGTCTTCTTGGGACCTGCTTTGTTGTATCTGGTGTTTACACATGAACATGGTAGTTAAAATGTCCCTTACACAAAGAAGTGCACCAGATCAGTGCTTCAAATGTATGTATTAGATTTTTTAAAATGGAGACTGCAGGAGTAACAGCTTCTCAATACGAGAATCTGAACTTCAGAACAGAACTTCCAGTTTTCTTTGACAGCAATATAGATTATTTATTGAATAACACAGAAGATTTTCCCTTTTTCCTCATTGAGAAACAACAGGTTATTTTAAAAAAAATCCCAAACAAAACAAGTCTGTCAGTTCAGACTTGACATGTTTTTATGTGATATCTAGGCCCTCAGACTATATGAACAGGTTTAAATTTCTGCTTGCAAAAGAAGAACACTCTGTAGGCAAAATACAATACACAAGCCTAATCTTGCCTATTATATATGTTACATTAAAAATTAATAAATAGATTTGTATAAATTTAGATCACTCATTTTGAAGTATGGAGTATGTAACAGTAGGAGTAATCCTGCTGTTTGGATGAAGTGCACACTCAATAGACTTTCTTTTAAAGCCTCATTTTCTATTCAGCATGATTTTGAAAACAGGGAAAATATGTACTCAGCCTCAACAGACTTTTCTTTGCAATCTTACAAAAATAATGAGAAAAATAAGAAAAGTTGTGAGGTTAATATCAGTATAAAAATGAAAAATATGTTATTATTTTATATGAAATCCTGCAAAGACTGAATTCTTAACTTCTCTACAGATTTTCTCAATGTCATTACTCTTATAAACCAATTCATTCTGAATTTATTTTTTTTTTTGCTTATGTTGCAGCACTTATGAAACCAAGTGTTGATGACATACAGCAAGACTGTCAGGTATGCAAGGGAGTTATCATGGAGCTGAGCTCTCCTGAACTGAAGGTTGGGTAAGAAGGTCAGAAGACCAAGTGAATAAAAATGTGAACCCATTACTATAGTACCATAACATCAATTTCAAGACAGAAAATGCCTTATAAGCAAGGCTACTTATACCTTTACTTTATAGATCTCTGTATACTAAAAAAAATAAACAGTTTGTTCTCAATTTTATTACAAATAGTGTATACTGCCGCATGAAGGAGTCCACATTTTGGTGAGACAGACTATATAATTCCATTTTGGTCCCATCATTTACATTCAGTAACTTGAATATCCTGATAAATAAGTCAGAAAGAAACCAAACATAACTCCAGAAGTTGTGAATTAGTGCCCAGAGCTGCTAACATTTCAGTCTTAGAAACAAAGCTAGCACTTTCAGAAAGAGTAGCAGTTCTAGAAGGAAAAATATTTATTTGAACAAATTATAGATTACAGATTCTTAGCATTTTTGTTCTCGCTTTCCTGTACTTCCCTTTAGCTGTGACTATCTGATATATTTCCCAGTTTTGAAGAGTGGGAGTTTGCTTCATTGTGATGAGTGTGCCAAACTGCTGCATTCGGGTCTTTCTTCAGAACAGGATTTCAATCAATTTTTTTAAGTTCACTTTCATGAAGAGTCCATACAGAATCTTTCCCCTTTCATAACTCTTCTTCACAATAACAGCAGCTTCAGATTTGGTGTTTGATACCTGTCAGTGTGCTTTCAAACACACATAATCTCTGCTGCAGTAATGAATAATACACTGGTTTCCATCTTTGTTACAAATGAAATAAAATTATATTATAATCTTTAATTATATTCTTCAATATATATACAGTGTATGTGTGTATACGTGTGCATGTATGCATTGCATATAGTATACATGTATTATACATACACAGTCTATATATATATAGTATATATAGTGTATCTGTATAAAGTATATTCCTTAACTTATAGCTTGATAAAGTATACATATAAAGTGTATATATACATTCGTTTGCAGGTCTTTCCAAGTACTGAAATTCTGTTTTAACTCTTCATAGACTGAAGTAAACTTACCTTTCTCTGAAACTGTACCAGGTGAGGTTTGCAGATGTCTATGATCTAACAAATATACTTCTCTCATTATGCAAAATATATATAATTATTACTTATTTTTTGCAGTCATCCAGATTTAAAATCGTGAAAAATCATACAAATAAGTGCTGAGAACATCAGTATATGTATCATTTAAGTAATCTTACTGTCACTCAGTCTCTGAATATTGCTGCTGTTCACAATGTTGATGCAAGGTAAACCAGTATGGTTTTCACAGTAATTTTACAATTCCACAGTGGAACTAACTGATCAGGATACTATACAGTAGTAGTGCTGGTCAACAGGAA
>NW_009629639.1:119758-121343 GCF_000690535.1 Cariama cristata
CTGTTAAGTATACATCAGTAAGAATGTAATTTTTCATCTCTGACAGGCAGATTTAGTAAGTGGTTACAGAGTGTTTAAGAAAATGTTTTTTTAAGAAAAGAGTTTGTGGCCAAATTTCAGTGAGTGGCTGTATTATCCCCTACCATGGAAACGTCACCTCTGGTGTATCAGTGTATCTGCTAACCTATGGCATAATTACAAAATTTCCTATCTTTCCTTTTGGGCCACGGGGAAACAAGACTGTCATCTGCCATATCATGCAGGTGGTCTAACTGTGTCATTGGATTTCTGATCTGAACTGTATAACAGAAGTTTATGGTTGTGTTTTATTTCCCTAGTTCCCAATCTGGTCAGATGTATGCTGCAGGCACTGACTGGCCTTTGCAGACTGGAACCACATAGCAGAGCAGGATACAGTCCTTAGCAACTATTATCTTTTGCTTGAAAATTATGGCTATACTTGGCTACATGGCAAATTCTGCTTCACCTGTGAGCTGAAGATACTCAGAAATTCAACAGCTCATCTTGTTGACAACTATCCAAGTTCAAGTTGTCTTATAACTCCATACCACCTTGGGCCAGCAGGTAAGAGTACATGTCAAGGTTCACTGTGGAATGCTGCATGCATATAGTGGTTAGTAAAGTGAGGGAAGCACTTGTAATAGCTTGAGGATATAGATGTTGTCAGCATTTTCCTAAATCTGATACATCGTTGTGGTTCTTCCAGGGTCTCCAGTTTGTGCTCTATATTTTAATTTCATTAAATTTCCATTTGAATATGAATTCATTAAAAAGTTTTAGAATAAGTTTCAAAACAAAGACTGTGTAGGAGAAGATAACATAAAAAACCTCTGGGCATGAAAAGTTAAGGCCTCAATCAGCAGCCCTGTTTAACAATGACAGAAGGGATATAAAAGTACTTCGTACGCAGAGTTTCCCGAATAATTCTTAATTATTGTCCTGAAACAGCGGCAGTGCTCCTATGAAGTGAAGCACAAGAGTTGGGGAATGATGAGAAGAGACTCGCTCTGGAAACCAAACTTCAGGGTCAGTTGCTAACACTCTTAACAGATGATGCACCATGAAAAAGGAGTTAGATGGACTCTAGGCATCTCTGTGTTTACTGAGAAACATGACGGACTTTAGAGAGGATAAGTGAAGAGAACAGTTTCTCTGGTTAAAACAACTGAACAGGAAATTTTGTCCATCAACTAGGTTTTGCAGATTGAATTTAGGTAACTGTGGAGTCAACCAACTGTGAAGAACAGCTGGTGTGAATACTTTTATGCTACGGGTACCTAAAATCCAGATATGTCACCTTACCTTGCAATCTGTCATCTCAATATAGCCTCTGCAGATAGACAGGCTTTTAGATGGGATGTAGGGGGAAATGGGACATCATCCTGTTTTAGACATGTTACACAAATTTAGGAGAATCAAAACTGGAGTAGACTAGATAATATTATTGTCACAGAACAAAAACAGAGGACTGCATCTGTGCCCACCAGGTTTCTAAACAGGACCATGAAGGAGTTACAGTTCAATAAATTGTAGGGTGGCTCATAGGTATATCTGCCACCCGTCT
>NW_009629640.1:0-945 GCF_000690535.1 Cariama cristata
TGATGTTATGTCCTAGAAAACACTCCTTCCATTCACCTGAACATTTATTCTCTTGTTTGGGAGTTTTCAGTGGATACTGTGCTCTTGTTAAATGCATTTTAGACAATAAACCTGTATTACTGACACCTCAGTTTTCTTGGAAGAATTAAAGAGTGTTCAACAAAAATGTTACTTCATCTTTCTTACTCCATCTGATCCCAAGATCACCTAACTAAATCAAAAAAATCTCATTAACCTGGAATTATTAGAACTTCAGTATTTTGACGTTTTACATTATGTTACTTGGCATCACGATGCCTTACCATCAAGATTAACTGGATCTTCCAACACCATCCTCTTTATGGTTTTGGCTAACACAAAGACTACCCTACCAGTGCTCCATTCCACCTAATCTATAAAGTACTACCAATATTGAGGAATTAATCAGACACACACACAAATGCTATTTCTTCTAGCACAAGCTGGTTTTGATTAAAAGTTAACTGATACTCTCCACTCACTACTTTCACCTAAAAGCCTCATCTGAAGGATCCTGTCCAAACCTTTTGAAAAAACCAATTTATCCCCACCAGCTCTCATAAGTATTTTTTCATTAACTTCCCAAGCTGTTGTTTTGGCTAAGAAGACATAACATATGCTAACACATCCTCAGCTCATTGCACCGAGTCAGTTTAAAAAAAAAAATAATCTATCAGACTATTAACTACTTTGCAGAACGATCTGTGCTTTTTGTTCTAAGGTCCAAAGACCACTGGAGTTTGTGTGATGAACTATCTTCTTACCTCCCAGAGTCGGAGAATATCTTGAAAGCTAAATTCCCTTTTAAATCTGATAAGAAGCCATCGGAAGCAAAAATAAAGGTAGCCTGAGTCTTGAGATTCTAGGAATAAGAGTGTTACATTTCATAAACACCAAATTGGTTAAGACAACAGGGAAAAAAAAAAA
>NW_009629641.1:0-940 GCF_000690535.1 Cariama cristata
GGTCCATCTTGAGGAACATCTGGGTCCATTTTGGGGGGAGGAGAACATCTGGATCCACCTCAGGGGGAACGCAGAGGTCCATGGGTTGAGGAATGCTTGGGTCCATCTTGAGGAACATCTGGGTCCATCTGGAGAACATCTGGGTCCATCTTGGGGGGGACACCTAGAAACCAGGGACCTTCAGGAGCAGGGATCTTGGGAGGGAGCCCAGACACCTAGGACCTTCTGGGAGGGGCAGGACACCTGGGTCCCCACCCTGGGGTGAAGGGGGGGGGGGGGCGCGCGGGGGCCCTCCCCAGCCATCGCCCTCATCGCCGTCGTCGTCGTTACCGGCTGCTTCGGTTACTACCAGGAGTTCAAGAGCACCAACATCATCGCCAGCTTCAAGAACCTCGTCCCTCAGGTGAGTGGGGTGGGGTGGAGGGGGTCACCAGGACACCTGGGGTCCCCACCCAGAGGTGTGGGTCCCCAAACTCCCGCGTCACCTCCAGCAAGCTACGGTGATCCGGGAAGGGGACAAATTACAGATCAACGCCAACGAGTTGGTGGTGGGTGACCTGGTGGAGATCAAAGGAGGAGATCGAGTCCCTGCGGACATCCGCATCATCTCCGCTCAGGGTTGTAAGGTGGGTGCGGACACCTGGGTGGGGTGGAGGGGGTTGTGGGTCATACCGGGACCCCAGGGTTGAGATGTGTCCTCCTACCATCATCTCTAGGTGGACAAATCGTTGACCGGGGAGTCGGAACCACAGACGCGGGCGCCCGAGTGTACCCACGATTCACCCTTGGAGACCCGCAACATCGCCTTCTTCTCCACCATGTGCCTAGAAGGTGGGTCCCACCCGGATGTCGGGGTCCCCACGTCGATGCCGAGGTCCCCACCCCGATGCCGAGGTCCCCACCCCGATGCCGAGGTCCCCACCCCAATGCCAAGGTCCCA
>NW_009629641.1:1130-1474 GCF_000690535.1 Cariama cristata
TTTGTCGACATCATCGCCGGCCTCGCCATCTTCTTCGGCGGCACCTTCTTCGTGGTGGCCATGGTCATCGGTTATACTTTCCTCCGGGCCATGGTCTTCTTCATGGCCATCGTCGTGGCCTATGTCCCCGAGGGGTTGCTGGCCACTGTCACGGTATGGTTTGGGGCATCACGGGGCGGGTTGTGGGTCCCATCACAAACCATGGGTGCTGTGGGGGACTTGAGGGTCTCCACGGAGCCATGGGGCTCACCTGGAACCCGTGAGGTCCCCATGGGTCCATCACAAACCATGGGTGCTATGGGGCTCACCTGGGACCTGTGAGGTCCCCATGGGTCCCATCACAA
>NW_009629642.1:0-1811 GCF_000690535.1 Cariama cristata
TTTTTTTTTTTAATTACTCCTGTGTACAACCTTATCAAAAGGAAAAATACTTTCAAGGGAGATAAAGATCAACTAGAACACCAGACCTGGAAAATCCAGGCCCTTTTAGTAGTAAAAGAGGTAAAGTAGAAGATTCATTGACAGGATGCATCTTATCAGAAAGGACATGTTCTGACACCAACATCCACCCAGTATGAAGGCACAACGGAATAACGTATGCCTCCTAAATTAATCTTCAAGAGGTGGGTCAGGAGGAAGACAATGATGACTTCCAGTCAATTGCACCAGTAGATAAAACAAAGACTAGATCAGCTTCTTATCAAGCCAACAATCACCCTAGCCATATCCTCATCTTCTTTAAGCTTGGGAGAAGTCGACCTCCACCAGGCACTCAGGAACATGTTCGAAACGACATATTGCCCAGAGAGGCTGCCCATGAAGCAGAAGACATGTTTCTTTTCTACGTCTGAAAGAAAGGGGTTGACCTGCACGACTTCTAATCCTAGAAATGATCTAAGGACACTCTGGAAGTGGAGCCTCTAGCTTAACGTAACTGAGCTCTTCACCAGTTTACTCGAGGCTCCCAAAAAGAGGCCACTGCTACATAAACCCAGTAAGAGACAAAAGTTTCTTGGAAGATCAACAGTTTTCTGACAAAGAGAGACTGTCTCACAGTAACTCTTCCTTTGTAGAGTTTTGTGGCAGCAGCACCTTGTTGCTTGGCCACACGAGCCTTTGAGGACTGAAGCAGCAGTGTTTGATAAAACTGAGAGCTCCAGCTTACTGAGAAAAATTAATTTTTTAAGAGCATCAACTTCACATGCTGGTCTGTAACTGAAGGAATACCCTACACACACTGACTAGTTCTGTCAGCATCACAAGGAATACAGACCATCACCACAGCTGAACGAGTCCTTCCCAACCTAGCGAAAAAGGCTTTTCCAGGCACTTAAGTACCAATACATTCCCGGGAAGGCAGGACCCGGCCAAACAAGCGCAGAGTAGTTATGCACAACATCAGTGCATGCATTCAAATCACGCTGCTCATTTTCGCTTTCACCTGCATCACTCTTGAGCCCCCAAGCTGAATTCAAGTCACTCAAATCACACCACAAAAACCAACATGCTGAGCATCAAGAGGTGGAAACCACGCAATGCTATCACAGCCCGTGCTAGCACTGACAGCACCCTCAACTTCAATCAGCAAATACCCACAGTTTCCTTGAATCCAAAGCAAGTCTGTCCTCCTTTTCCAACATCACTAGAAAATTAAGTCAAAAGCAAACTTCCCTTCATAAAACGCAATTCTGACTATTTGGAGGTGTAACACTAGCCGTCTCCTCCCAAAGTAGATATGACAAGGTCCCTGAAAAAAGAATGAGGAAACGGATTAAGAGGCAAAGCTTACTGCTTTACGTGCCCATGACACTCAGCACTCGTGTACAGGTCATTGAGCACACCACCATCCATCCTCGAAGAGGACAAACAAATAAAGCAGGGTCCACACTTTGAGGAGGTACTACTGTAGAAAGAAGCAGCCCAAATGTCTTCATTTGTAAGGAAGGAAGCCTTCAAAAGGTCAGAGCCAGTCGAACAAAGCTTTTGTGTTACGTAAAACTTGCAGTCCAGGGAGCTCTGTAACCCTTGCTACGAACAGAATTTAAGAAAATTGCTCTGCTATTCAAGTTCTGTGATTTGTCAGAGCCATGGGGCTTGTTAACTCTCAAGTCACTGCTACAAGAGACCTAGGTACTGGGGGAAAGAAAGAGGAAACCTATCTTAAGAGAAAGGACCTGTTGTCTTCAACACCG
>NW_009629642.1:1851-5599 GCF_000690535.1 Cariama cristata
AACATTAGGAATGCACAAGCTAGACATGATCTTACAGACTCCCCACCCATAAGCTGATTCAAGAGACAGGCATTAAACATTTTGTTTGTATATACTTTGGTGAAGTCTCTGATTCAATGCCGAACTTCCATGATACTTGAAGTTTCAAAACTGAGTGCTAACATCCCAAATCTAAGCTGTCTTCTACAGATAAAAGCAAAGTTTTCACTGAAAGAAGCCTTGAAAAAATAATTTTAAAAAAGAAACAATACACAAAGTAAAAAGATACCCACAGTATCTTGGAGAACATACATTCGGAGGCAAGAAGGAACACAGTATAGCTTGGAAACATCCCAAATCTAGGCTGTCTTCTACAGATAAAAGCGAAGTTTTCACTGAAAGAAACCTTGAAAAAATAATTTAAAAAAAGGAACAATACACAAAATAAAAAGATACCCACAGTATCTTGGAGAATGTACATTTGGAGGCAAGAAGGAACACAGTATAGCTTGGATTTTAAACCAGTTACTTTGGATCAGTATTATTACTATTAGCAGATGACCTGCTGAAGTGGATAGCTTTTAAGGATAATATAAACGCTTTTATCACAATTACATCTTAATGTTTCTTTCATAGCAAAAGAATCACAAAAAAACCCTCTGAAAATTACACCCTTACTCCACATTAATTTTACAAGTTAAGAATAAGACACCAGTACTGTTTATATATGCCTCCCACATTACTTCCACTCTCCGTGTATTTGTATGTTTTCTGAAAACACATCTAAACAGCCCAAAACATCTGAAAAGGAGTATTCAATCCAAAGGAACATACTTGGACAGGATATCTTTCACATAGTTCACTAATACTAAACCTGGCAACTTATCCCCAAGTGCTTTAGAAAGAGAAAATCTGGGCTGGAGATTTGGACAGAGAAGTAAAAAAACCTAAGGCACTTCTGTCCATCGATCCGTACAGGATGCAGAGGAACCGTTCCGATTCTTAGTTCGTACCTCTTCAGCCTCGACGACGAGAGCAAGCGGGCAGGAGAAAGGGAGGCTCCGACTCCCTTGCCCCAGAGAGCTGTAAGGAGAGCAACTCAGGAGGTGAACGCCATACCTCAAATCAGTCAGCGTAAGTGATGGCGGAAGCTTGTACACAGCAGGGAAGGTTCGAGAAATGACAAAGCAGGGATCATACAACAGCAACTATGTCATTTCATTCAACGGGCTTGAGTTATTTTAAAAAATTAACACCTAGTTGCTTTCCAAGAAAAATTACCGCTGAAGTATAATATGCTATTGTTACTGTATTTCCCCAAGGAAACAACAGGTCCTACTTCTCCATTTTGCGTGGTTTTAAAAATAAACATGAACTCTTCTGCTCTGTTAACAGCACAAGCTTCTCGTACTCACGCAGGACCAGTTGTCTGAGGCAAGGGACAAGGAAGCTGGGGAAGAAGAGCAAAGGAGCCTGGGCCACTCAAGTTAGTCCTGAAAATAATTTTAAAGCTCAGTCAAGCACTTTGCCTTACTGAAAACATACTAGCAAACTACGGATGAGTAGCGGCACTTGATTTACTCAAAACCAACACTTGAAAAGTACTATTTCACCCTTAACTCACCATAGTGCTGCAGCACATGAACTAAGTAACCATGCAAAGCTTTGAGATCATTCCAAAAGCAGAGGGGAACAGAATAAAACAAGAACCGGGCAGATGTTCTTAAGAGACTCATCATACAAGCTTGGTATCTTAATCTTAATTTCCTTCTGAAGCGCTGTTATCCCCCATCCTCTTTCCAAACAACAGTTGATCCCATTGGTAATGAGTTTGGTTTCCATCAATTTGGATAGCCAGAAGTCAAGTGTCATATGTTCACTTTAACAAAATTCAAGCCAGGTTCTATCACAGTTTTTGCATTATTTTGCTTAGGTTCCCCTTGTTCCGCTCCAAGGTCATGCGTATATTCCATAGGGTGCCTGCTCTATAAGCACAGCTGCATGTCCAATTTAAAGACCACTTCCAAGTCCCTACAATGTTTTTTTTTAAGCCTCAGCTAAAATACCAGTGTATTCAATTATCACTTATCTCCTAGCAGCAGAATTTATTTTCATCATTAACTGAACCAGAAACCAGTTTCCTAAAATGTGTCCATTAATTTTTAAAGTTACAGTTCTTCTAAGAGTCAGCACAGGAGCTGAAAGGGCTTGTATTTTTTTTTTTTTTGTGGTGAAGGCATGTTAAAATAGACATAAAACCCCTGGCATATTAGAAAGCCAGGTGTCCAATTTTTCCCTTAATGGCTGGAGGCAAAGAGGAAAAATAGCTTTGACCCACTTCTGCGGAAACCCATATGACCACTCCATGTTAAGCTCACACAAAAACAGAGTGCCTTCCTATTCTGTTAATTCAGTCTCTGCAGAAAACAGCTGAACCTAAGGGATTTTTAATTCTCTTCACTTGCCATATAGGCTCACAAAAGTAATCTCTGGTAAAAAAAAATTAATAAATATTACTGTTTTCAGACAAAAAGTACCATAGCACAGGTCTTACTGCAAGAAAGGAAAAAAAAAAATGTAATCACAAATCTCTTTGAAGCAAGCATGATGGCTAGAATCCTCACTGTAACAACAGTGTCTGTATCACTCCCACCAGGGTTACTTTGCTGCAAGAGCAACACTTCCAGTGAATAATCATCAGCATACGTATGGAATACCGATAAATGCTTTTGAGAATATGGAAGCTCATCAGGATAACAGAACCACAAGAATAAAGGCGAGTTATTTACATGTATTCACTTATCCCTTCACATCCAGCTTTGTCTTTCGTCTTAAAGCAACCCATCCTCCAGCACATTTTTTTTTTTTTCTCTTACAATAGCAAAGCCAAGAAACTACCTGCATACAAGCAACGTATTAGCTCATCGGATATTTCCACATTCAAGAAAAACACCTTTTTATAGCACAGGTGAATCTAACATATCGAGTATACATTCAATTTTTCTCTTCCAAGTTGCAGATGTTGAGAAGAGTCCCCTCAAATACCTTGCGTTTGTACCAGACCCATTCTCCTCTCCATCTCAGAAGACCTAAGAGCCTTACCCTTTCTTTCAAGGTCAAACACCAGAGCTGGTTTCCCCACGCTGACCTCAGCTGATTTGAAGCCTCACCAGTTACAAACAACTGATCAAAAACTCCACACCTTGATCCAAAACGATGACCAAACCACCTTCTCTGGGTCCACCACCTCTTCTATGCGTCTTTACATACCTTGCACTATGTACTTACAAAGACCACCGTCCTGGAAGTACATTGCCATAAATTAGATGTGTAAGGAGAGGCTAGAGAAAGAAAGAAGAGAAAAGAGCAACAACAACAAAAATTTACTGTAAGCGCTCTAACAAGTTGTAAGGAAGAGTTCTTGTGAACTGAACTTCCACACACTCAAGTTTACTGTTCCAAATGGATATGTGTACGACAGCATTAAACAAAAAAAAGCTGACAGACATGGAGGTGACTGACGGCAGAGGAGCAGCACCGAATCACAAAAGTTCCTAGCAGATCACTTTTGACGTTTGTGTTATCGAGGAAAGCACACCGAAGTGCACAAAGCAAGTGATAATTATTTAACAGAAGTTCAAAAAAAAAAAAATATCTCTTTCTTGCCCACTTACGTGATGTACATTTTAAACATTCTGGAAGGGAAAGACATGGAACTCATCTTTAACACCCACAAAAGATCCAGGCACAGAAGACTGACAAGCCAAGC
>NW_009629643.1:0-20823 GCF_000690535.1 Cariama cristata
TCTCTTCCAACCACATCGATTCTGTGAAAGTGTTATTGAATATTCATTGGGAAACAAGTTGGGAGCTATTCAAGTGGGAGAGGGAGACTCATTGCCTCTTATTCCTTCCCTCTGATTTGTGCTGCACCATTGCCATGCTTTAACTTTACAAGGTTTATTTTTATTGATTTTCAACAATAAACAGTGGGAGTATCTACAATAAAAGATTTACAGTGCACCACGAGGAAATACGACTCCCCACCAAATATTATATTGATCTATTCCCAGATGCTACTGAAACAGCATGTAAAAGCCCAGATGAAGTCCAGTGATGGAGAACTTCCTCTCTCTAGTGACAGATGCGTATGACTGTTATGTCTTCAGAAAACAATAAAAGGGAAGGGAGTGACTCTGCTGCTTTGACCGTATCTTCAACAGCCCAGTTAAATCTGTCAACTCAATGTAATCCACATAAATAAAGAATTTGGGAACCAAGAGAACTGCTAGTGCGTCTGAAGATTCCCATTCTTTGAAGCTGCCTCTCCTGCTGCAGTCAGGCCATAATTGGTCACAGAAGGCCTTGTTGTGACTAGTAAATGGATGGACCAACGATGATCTGAATAGTCTGGAACTGGCTGGAGATATGCCTGGAGCCTTGAATATTCTCAAATGGGTGGGTGGGATGTAAATCACTAGTCATCGTATAAAATAGAAATAAATCTGACTTCTATTAAAAAAAAAAAAGGGAATGTCAGTTTTCTAGACCATCGTGTAGTTTCTGCTGAAATAACCCCCTGAAGTGTGATTTGATGTGTAAATTTTTCCAAGAATCCTTCCTCCAGTTCTACTCCGTTTCCATTCTAACGCAATGGTTCAATAATTGGATGATGAATGTAGCCCTAAAGGTTGGAAACAGTAATGTGTACAAATCTGCTGTAGAGAATGAATTTAGGGCTTTGCTTTCTAAGCAAGCATCAGTCAGCTGAGTGCTTGCTGAAACTGTGAAGAATTAAATGTTGCAACATTGTTCCATCCTGATTGTCCCTTGGAAAAAAAGGCAATAGATTGGAAACATCAAGTCTCTGGTTTTACTAGTACTTTGGAGTCAGGAACTCAGTTTTCTTTGAATTTCAAAGGCAGTTTGTAGCTTTCATTGAGGGCCTTCTGAAAAGACTGGCCTATGGGTTTTGTTTTTGTTCCCCAGTGATAACTAAACTAAGTAATAAAATAATTGCTGACATACCGTTTTATTTACAATGTTGTATTCAACAATAAACAGAAGGCATGCTGATCCTTCTATCCTTTAATCTTCATGTCTTTTTACTATGTCTTCAGCTCGCTCCTCAGCCTGGTCGCTGGTGGAACAGAGGAAAAGGACATGATGAGGGCAGGCAGAGATCCACAGAAGGCAAACTCACTTCTTTCCCATTACAGGGAGGGAGTTAAGGAGTAATTTGGCTGGAAAGAGTCACCGCCTTTGTGGGACCAAAGAGACACAACTCATTGTATTGCAGGGAGGACAGTTAACAGAGCCGTCAGAAACTGAAAGGCCACCAGACAAGGAAAAGCAGATCTTATAGGGGTGAATGAATGGGTGGGTGATAGCTGCTAAAGGGACATGGAAAAGGCACAAAATGACTTAGATGGGAGACTTAAATGTTCATGAGACTACAGGGATGTTTTATTTTTTTCCAATGTGTTAGGTACGTGGAGCTGCAGAACATCTTACATCAATAGTTTGCATACCTGAAGAAGAAAATGTCTCTCTCCGAGGTCATTTCTGCATCTGCGCTATGAAGCGAAACGTTGCAGGATCCAGACATCAGATGGGTTAATCGTGTCGATACCTCACATCTGGAAAGAGAAGCTAAGCTTTTGCTGGCCAAACAGACAAACACTGAAGATCGGAATACCAGGACTGCTTTGGCAACACTGGGGTTATAAGCCTCCTGGATACGTCCCGTTGGTGGCCCGTTTCAATTCCAGTTGCAGTATGGTGAGCAGTAACCCTATAGCAAGTTCCTAGTTTTCCATAAGCTGGAAATGTATCTTCTGGAACAGACTGGTTTACATTATGTTTTCCCATTTGCAAATTGATCCTTAAGCCACAAAATTTTCCTTTACTACCTACGATTGTTCAAAACATTTATCTTCTGAATATGGCTCAGTAAACTGTGGATCCCCGGAACACGTTAATGGCTTAATGATTAATATGGCCATGTCAAGAATGTAAATGAAAAACTGCATGGCCCCTGAAGTAACTGAGATCCTTCTCCTGTTTTTGGTTAGGCTAACGATGTTTTCTGTTGTTATTGAATACGAGTTTTCTTTGACAATTAAAGTGTGATAGTGCAATCCAGAGTTCACTGGTGTTCATAAGCAGTCTCGAAATCTCTACGGATACGTGTGGAAAAGGATGGGCAAAAGATCTTCTTTTTGCTAGACTCATCTTTCATTTCAGAGATTCTCTGCAGAACTTGGCTGGAAGATGCACTGACAGGCACAGGGACACTTGTAGGACTGCTCTGTTGGCTATAACTTGCCCTTACAAGCTGTGCCGTAGCAGTCTCTTGAGTTAGCTATTGAAAGCCTGACCCATGCTCTCACTGAACTTCTGAGGGAGGCTTTGAGACTGAATAGAAAAGCTGAACATCACGTGAAGTCATACAAGGCTAATGGAACATCAGTCTGCTATGGTTTTGATCATCTGTATTCTGTGGAGGGACCTATACTGACTTCTTATCTACCCCCAGCACCAAGATACGGCCACGAGTGGAGGATCTAATGAAAGTTCTTAGGAGATCACATCTGGAGTGTTCAGGATGTTCAGGCAATGACTGCTGCTGCAAAGTCCACACAGCTCCTTCAGGCTGGGTGGATAACCATGTGGAAATAACTGTTTTGAAAGCTCAGAGCAGGGCATTTTAACTTCGTAGTGAAAAACTGCTAGCTGAAAACATTACTTCATAGCTGATCTTTCAGATGTAGGTATTCACATCTTGAGATCTGGGACAGCCAAAGCAAAAACTGTACTGAAACTGAGTCATTGTCACCTCTTCCCCTCCCTTTTAAAAAGTGGGATCTCTTTTCCATAGGAAAAGAAATGATGTTACTAATGATCTAACATGCTCTCATTAAAACGCCCTGAAACAGAACGGAGTCAATGAGTGACTAAAATAGAATACGCAAGTCTGTCTCTGTGGCGGCTGGCAGGCACTAACCTGCTATAAAACCACTTCAGATGTTGAAAGGAAAAGGTAGAACTTTAAAAACATCCCAAATGTTCCAGATCAGGCAGACACTGCCACGTTGATGAAAGCAGGAGATGAACTGCTACACACCTTTCAGTTGTGCTTTTTTCTCTTGTGGGTTGGGTTTTTTTTCCCTTTAAGTTTTGTGCTGCTTTGCTGGAGGTCAGGTAGGTCTGTACAGTTGAAAAGCCTCTGGTCCGTGATGCCCATGCTTGGGAACTGGCATTTACTCTCCTGGGCACCTAAGGATAATGTGTACAACCCTGTCTGTACAAACAGATCGCAAAGCATTGAATAGCTGCTTGTACTCCAGAAAACCCATAAAGGAGTTGTCTTTATAAGGATGTCTGTCTCTGGAGATGTTGCTGTTGCCATAAATGGTCTCTACTGCACCGTATCTAAGTTCCTCCCTAGGTGTCTGTGGCAATTATTACCATTTTAAATTAGTATTTGCAATATTAATTAATAATACCCTATTTGGGACCCTCATTTTTGGAAGGTTGCTCTTTCTGCAGCAGAGATAAAACTTCACCTTTTTGCTCTAGGTGTCAATTTTTGCTCTTGTTGGAGGCAGCTTTCCTTCCAGAGAAGGTTGTCCTGAGACAACGTTCTAGTCCGATGGCATTTAGTAATGGTATTGGGTAAAACTGTCCTGCCAATTGGATTTTTGAAGGCTTTATACTCATCAGATGCAAGTAACAAGTCAGGAGCTGCCTTGTAGTAAGAAACAGAGAATGAGCACAGGAGTATCTTCTATGGAACCAGTCCTACAGGATGCTGGAAACTTACAGAAAATGATCTCTCAGTACCAGCAGAGTAGAGAATGGTTGAATCAATACCGAAGGCTGGACATGCATGGAAGCTTGTAAGGGGTGGTTCTGAGCCTGATTTGACAGTGGGGTGCTGGGTTGCTCTGTCTGCTTGCAGCTAGAGGATCCAAAGGTGATTCAACCTTGTCAAAATTAATTTTGGTGTCATTGTTACTGATATTTTCTGCTCTAGCATCATGGCTGCTGAGGGATCCAAGAACTGCAGACCACATACCATGAAATATCCAAGATAAATCCAACTCTGCATTACCGGACAGTCTGGTGTTCCCAGGTCTGAGCTACGCTTAGCTTCAGAAGAATTTATGTAGGAGAAAATCAGGATCTGTTTTGCAAATGATCTGTTCCTTGTCACCCTCTAATCAAGGTCTAGCCACGTTAGGAGACTTGCTGACAGCCTAGGGCAACAAGTGGGAACAGCAAAAGAGTTCTGGTCTTTCTCAGTGTTTCTGCTCAGGCAAACCAGAACCAGAGGCCAGGTACCTGCATCACTTGTGACATCTTGAGGCAAGATGTTTTGCTTGCTCAGCCTTAGAAGATTCACGTGATGCTCATCAAGCAAAGTAAAATGTATCTCATACGGATAGTCTTTAATGACACCACTGAATTACACAGTAAGTGTCGGAATGCTAGGGAGGTCCTGCTCATTCATGGGGTATGCATCAGTAAGGAATTCCTCCTAGGCTAAAGCAGTTTCTCCAACAAAAAAGTAACGGAAGTTCTACAACTTCTGAAACTAAACCCAATCTTAATAGCTATTTAAGTATAAATTAATAATAAAAGACTACCTGGTGTATCATTGGCTAACAAAAAGCTCTATTCGTAGCCACCGGTAGTCTGAAGGAGGAGGGAATGGCAGGATTAGTGCTGCTCTTGCGCAAAGACACGTAGTTAGTGCTTTCAGGGGTGCTGCTGAACAACGTTCTCCCATACAAGAGATCAGATACCAACGCAGGTACCAACGGCTGCATCCAGTGCCTGTGCACCGATGCACAAACACACACATGGAGAAGAATTTCAAGTATTCTTAAAGATATCAGAATCCAGGAGGGTTTTGTTGTTGTTGTTGTTTTGTCTATGTAGTACCAAGAGGTGGATGCAAGAAATTGGTAAAGGTAAAGAAGTTCAATATAAATTATTTGGTTTTAATACAGAGGGTGACAGAGAAATTCCTATGCCAAGGATGTGCTTTATGGGGAATCAGAGTAGTTTCACCGGCCTAGACGTCTTGAAGGAAGAGTCTGTTGGCAGCCTAAGAAACAAACACTATAAATCAGCAGCATCAGGTGCTATGTTTATAACAACTCTGAAATAAATGTGAAAAAATATAGATACAGTTAAGAATTTGTCAACTACCATTAAAGATATCCACTGCTCTGGACAACTGCTCATAGCTAAAGAGAAAAAGATGCAGTTTTAGAAAAAAATGGAGATACTTCCATTGTGTAAGGTAGTGCCTTTCTCAGGCTACTTTATGCCTGAATAAGCAGAAAATAATGGGATCACACTACTAGAATTGCTTGAGCAAAATAAAAATTACAGATGCTCCAAGAACCATGAGGAAGTCCTAAAGTTTAATCCTAATTTGGAAATGGCGTAAGTAACCACTCCTCAGAAGAGGAAAAATGTAGTTTTTCCGATCAGGGTAAATTACTTGAATCTTCTTCAACCCAGAACAGGCTCTTATCAATGCCAGTAATTTGTGAGGGACATTGTAAACCCTCCTGCCAAAAAAAAAAAAACCAAACCAAACAAACCCCAAAACTCAAAAAAGCCTCTTAAAACATAGAAAAAAGAAAATAGCTTGAGGGTAGATTGAAGGAAGGAAGAGGTGAATCCCCTTGCTGGTTGCTAACAGCCACAAAGTTCTTTACCGGTGCCAGCTGCTCCCTGCTTTCCCTCTTTTGCAGCTTTTGCGAAAGTAGGAGCATAAAGCAGTTTAAAGCCACCTTTACTGGTGCTCTCTTCAGCAATAAACCCCAGAACTTTGGCATAATAAAGGTCTGTGATGCAATTCACAAATACTCAGTTATCTCAGTGTTCATCTACTGGAAACATAAGGTATTCCTTTAGTGAGCTTTAATGGGTACTTATATTTATTGTATGCTCATTTTACTGTTACTTCAGGAAACATCTTAGGAAAAGAATATGGAACTTTCAAGGCACAGCACAGTTAGTCCAATAAAAGCAAATTCCACTACCCTTTGAAATCCTACCTGCAGCGTGCTTTCATCTGCTAACGGTAATAGTTATCACTGCCAACAACCTTTGAACAAGACTGTTTTGTGACTTCTATTCTTTTTTGCATATATCCTTGATTTAACAAGAAAGATGAGGAACATCTGTGGGCAACTTCCACTGGGCACTTTTTCAGAAGCAGGAGATGTGAACTTGAATCCCCTTGGGCTTCTGAAACCCAGGTTTTCTGTTTCGTGGAAGAAACCGAATCCTTTGCCTTGAGATTGCTTCAGCCAGTTTCTTAAACCCGTCTGATGGATTTTAGCAAGTCATGACAATTTTTAAGCAGCTCTTTGGTCTGTCCCCGTCTGTCACATTCCCCCTCTTCAATCACAGCATGTATCCTTACCCTCTGTTGTTTTTACCAACTGTTCCAAGATATCTGATTACAAACAGTTTTTTAATGTGTACCGAAGGGGAAGGAGGGAAAGAAAAAGAGTCTTTAAGCACTTTGGCTTTCACGGCGTCACGCTAGTCTTCTGTTCCGTCTTGTAGTAGAAGATTAAATCTCACATCAGTTTCTTTACTACTGTTACAGCTATGGATTTTTAGCCACAACTCCAATTCTTCAAATGAAGATGAGCTTTTATAACCTAGGCCACACCTGATGCAGGAGGAGATCAACTCTGTATTGTTTATCTCAGAGCAGAAGATCCTGTGCCTCTGAGGCAGAGTTCTTCCTGGAAACTTTCCTTGGGTCACCCATTTCCACCACAAACAGTACCTTTTAAGCGTGAATATATTGTCAGATTCTAGACAATAACTGCTTGCGTACATTCATACAGTACCTACAGCATTCCCTCACCATGTGGATATACAGTGACCATTACAAGGCAGATTTCAGGTTCCCTTTTCAAACACTTAAAAAAAAAAGCCAAAATACCTAATACATGTGCTTCAATTTTCCAGTATTTTAGACACTTACTTCTTTTGAAGAACAAAGTTCTTGGTTGGTTAACACATGCAAAAACACAAACTGGAAGTAAGCAGCTAGTTGTGTTGGTAGCAACTTCAGCCACATACAAAAGAACAGATGGAAAGCAAAGCAAATGAGTGAAAAAAAACAAGCCTCTTGGCAAAACTTTACCTCATAGATATGCCTGCAAGAGCGTCCTAGTCATGAAACAAGGCTGGAGCCTATATCTGGCTAGTTCACTGCTACCTTACAACTTTATGTTTTAAAATCTATTACCTGCATTCTTGACAGAAGTTTATCTAAATACGTTGCATTAGCCAGGCTGTAAATGTGATATTAAAGTATGCTAGTCTTCAGTTTTGATCACAAGGACAAAGTACTGTTCTGCATTTTCACTGCAGCTCTTTAAAAATAAGCTTTTATAAAGACATTAAGAAATGGAGTGCAGATATTCTATTTAACCAAGCTTTGACATTTATCTTATACACAAGAGGGATAAAACTTGAATTAAAGGTAATTTTTACAAGTGCACACAAATTTTTTTTTTTTTTTCCATTTTCTCTATTTGTGATATGAGAATGAAAAAAAAAACCAGCTTTTTGAGATCAATGAATTGCTGAATTTAGGCACAATTCGTTTCTGGAACCTCCACAACAATACAACCAACAGGGGGCTGTCTGGCTACACGATGTTACTGAACCTGCAGTGAAATCCTCTTTCTGACTGTACAACCTACCATCCAGGCACGCTTCCTAAAACTGGTTGTCACACAGGTCATTTAACAGATTTCATACCTCCAAAACAGTAGAGCTCTTTTTCATCTTTGTCTGATACTACTGGAAATGTCTTATTTTTGTGTCTGAAGTTTCATTATACATAGATGGATAATATAGTTAATATATTTATTGATATGTTTGAAAAGAACAGATACTGCTTATTGGAAAAGAGGGAGACTTTCACATTGGCTTGATGACAGGAAAGGTGTGTCATAGCTGTTGCCATATGCTAAGACGCTCTATCTATATGAGCATTTTTGTGTTCGTTTCATATGTAGATACCAATCTTCTGTAGAAGGAAAGAGGTAGACTAAGACGTCGTTAGTCCCTTTGATACTGATTTAAAGAGCAGATAGGCAAAGTCTGTCTGTAGGAGTATCAAGAAAGGAACAATAAGGCCCTGGATATTCCTTACATTGGTTTAAGCACGGGAAATTAACTTTAATACTGGACTGTCACTCTCAAGAGTAGAGGGGAACTTTTCCTTGGTGCCAGCACTGCTGTTCACACAGCAAGCGCAGTCAGCTGGCTGAGCTTACTGAAAACTAACCTAGAGTCATTCAGCGAAACCACCATGGAAATATCAGAACCAGGCTAATACTGAAGGAAACAGGAAGACTCTTGTCAGTCCCAAACTCGTCTGGCTTGAGAATCGAACCATAGTCATATATTATTGCTGACTATTCTAGCTGGTCCAATAATATAACCCCTGAAGCTTTTCCTTTGCCTTTATTTCAATAAACTATTAAAAATGTATACATTTGAGACTTTATATTCTATAATTTATGCCTTATATAGTTCAAATTTTATATTATTTAAGGTTTTTTGGAGTATTTTATGAGAGATTCCAAAATGTTTTACTTTTAAAACCACTTAAAAATGTAAAAGCTGCTGACAGAAGGTTCCTTTATAGGTAATAAAGCCACATGCTTGCCCTGCAAAAACCATAGGGAAATGTGAAACTTTCTATCCGTGGCTGTCTCCTATGGCTATAAACAGCAGAAAAAAAACATTATGGATATATTATTCCCATCTTTCAACAGAAGCTAAGTAAGTCAGCCTCTAGCTACTCAGCACTGTATGCTTAAGACTGAAGATTCAAACTGGATAAATGCTGCTAGAATTAATTTGTTAGTTTCAGAACTTTTGAACATAGGGTTCAAATTTTGCATTAAGAGACAGAAGCAATATTAGGTAAACTTCATTTGATTTATTAACACAGAGCTATTATAAGTGAATAAAATTTGGAAAAAATACTGAGTTGTTGCATCTGAGCACCATTAACTAACTTCCAACACAAACTATTTAATTTAGAGTGACAAAGTAGTATCTCAGTGATATTAGCCCTCTCACAGAAAGATGAACAATGTCATTCGTACCATTGCATTTTCTTAATAATTTTTTCTTATTTCTGTTTATAGTTAAACATTTTCTTCTGATACACACAACTCCCACCTTAGAAAGGAGATTCACATATATCTCAGACATAAGTTTCCCTTCAAATACATTTTAAACATTTTGTTTGTTTGTTTTAAATGAAGACTTGCTGCTCTGCTTCAAGTTACACTGTGGTAAAATAGTAGCTCACCACTTTGGATATATTTCTATCAATCATTTCTTGTGATTTCTATGACAGGAGGTGGTGATGAAGAACATAAAGGGAGTCTAAACATTTCAAATTTCAATTATTACTGCTAGTATTGCTACCTGATTAGGAGACACTTCCTCCAATACTTAACAAGATCCCATGATCAAGGGAAAAGCTGCAACATTTTCAGATCTCTACATCTGAGTATCAAGTACAGAACCACTCTCACTCCGTAAAGCGTGCCATATGCAGTACCAAGAAAACTGCTTTTGAAATTTGAAGAACAAAGGCCTATCAAAGTCCCAAATACATAGGTGTAAGTCACTTTACATTTTAAAGATGCAGTGTTTTACCACTGTACAAGAGAAATTAAGTGTTACAATTGTAACTAGTTCATTCTTTCTGCAACATAGATCTTTAAAGGTAAATTTATTGTAAAATATTCTGAAGTTCAAACATGAACATTACCTTTAGCATATAAAAGATTTTGCAGAATATTGAAGGCGTTACTCATGAAACCACATTCCAACAATGGGACAAACAAATGTCTAATGATAATAATGGCTATGTATGCAAAATGAATTAGTAACAAGATAGGATACAAATTAGAGTATTTTGGACTTCACAGGACTGGATGAATAGGCCATGAATCAACAACATGGAAACTTGTTTTCTCAGCCTGAGCTGGTAACAAGGAAAGTTGATTACAGATCTGGTCTTTAAAAGATGTACAATACTCACCTCTCCTTCTGAGATCAGAATTAATAAATGCCATAGAAAATTCCATGAGGAAATTCATTACTGTAGTACAGCTACTAAACAAAAGTGGGGTTTTTGAAACAAACAAAAAACCAACAGCCCTTCAAGATAAGTGTCTATTACCCCTATTCGAAATGTGACATGGAGGTGCAGAACCTATAGTAGTATGCAAGAGTTTGAGGTACCCTGTTTAAGAAGATAGGAGACTGTCAGCGGACACAACGTTACATAGTATTTTAATTCAAATGACAACTCCTAAGCAGCTCAGCTGCAATGTGAACAGGCAGTGTTTCCATCAGACACGAGGGTCTTAAGCCAGACACCTCTGAAGCGAGGAATACAAGTACTACAAAGCCAATGGCCTGGTAACTTGTTTAGCATCATATAAGAATAAAGGCAGAAAAATGAACATCACCTCCAGTTCTTAGGAATTCTTATTTGACATAACTATGAAGACGTGTTTTCCTCCACTTGCAGTCTTTTGTTCCATTGCCTACAGAATTTTCTACCAGTTTCTGCAGCACCTATAGCAGCATCAGGCTTCTTTGCACAGCCCACAAACATGTCCCTTGGCTCAGCACCACACCAGGCCAATCCTATCATTAGATTAAATATTCTGCATGATCATGAAGATTGCTTCATAGTACACTAACACAAGGGGGCAAATGAAGATTGCAGAATCTTAACACAGGAGTTATCTAACTTCTTAGTGTTTCATTTTGTGATATTCATGTTCTTTCTACAGTTTTTACAGTGAATTTATTAGGTTGTGTTTTGTTTTTTTCTCCTAAAAGCATTTCCCCCCTTTGATTTCTAATTCCCTTATTAGTTGAAACATTTTATTTGCAATAAGAGAATCAAAAACGGTGAGAGAACTGAAGCATCTTTCAGATGAAGAGAGGCCAAGAGCTGGGACTCCAGCCCAGAGAAGAAAAGGCTGGTGTGTGTGTGATCTTAACAAAGTTTACAAATGCCTGCTGATGGGGCTAAGGGAGAGTAAAGAAGACATAACCAGGCTCTTCTCAGTTGTGCCCAGTGATAGGACAGGAGGCAACAGGCACAAAATGAAATGCAGGAAATTCTATCTGAACAGGATAGGTTGCAGAGTCTCCATCCTTGAAGATCTTCAAAACCTGACTGGACATAGCCCTAAAAAAACTGCTCTGCCTGACTCTGCTTGGACTAGATGATCTCCAGAGGTCCCTTCCGACTTCAACTGCTCTGTTACTTTGGGATTCATTTTTAGGATCAAAATTCATGAAGTAGCCGAGACCACTAATGAGGTTGCCCTCTTCTGTGTGGAATATGATGAGGGGGATGAAATTGACAGTGATTGCACAGATGAGAGCAAAAGCTACTACTTACAGTCTGCATTCCTTTCTGGATCTGAAGGGCAGAGCACTCTAGTGAACGTTAGGAATGATCCGAGGTGTGCAAGCCCCTTTCCCCAAGCCTGACTCGTTCCCTTTGCCTCAGGCCAGACCCCTTCTGTCAGGCTACTGCTTCTTCCAATTTCAAGAAGCAAACAAAACCCTCAAATCTTTGCCCAACCTGACCCAATCCTTCCAATCTTCATCAGATCTGTCCTTCCCCTATCAGTTCTCAGCTCCAACCTTTAAATTTTTAGACATGCTCCTCTCACTAGTTGTCTTTGCCCCTATACAGCTACTAGTCTCAGTTTATTTTCAAGCAGGTCTATCTTTTCTTTGCCTTTAATATGTTTTAAGCATCTTTTTCCCTGTACAGTTCCTCAGCCTAGCAGAAAATAAGCACCTGAACTGAAAACAGTGAGTCTTCCTTTCTTACATCATCAGGCACAATCCTTAGGACCTCAGAGCTGAAATGGAGAGGAAATTCCATTCAGCCACAGGCTATGGCACCACCCATGCAGGTAAATCTCTGGAAAATACAATTCCTAATATTATTTAAGGCAGCTGTGAACCATGCGAGAAATATGACATTCTTTTCAAAGGCTTGGGAACGGAATTTGACTAGGCCTTCATAAGCACTTGAAGTCATTTTCTTAACCCAGAAGGGAACTTTGGTTCCTCAGCTGAGTTCTGGTTCTGCAAATGCTCAAACTGTATTTTCATCCTGTCACTAAACTGTTATAAGCTGCTAGGGCCACCAAACAAGGCAGTCCAATCTTTCTTCTGCTTCTTCCCACTCCCTGCCATCCCCTGCCTTGTGCCAGTTACAGAGGTTTGCATGGTGAACCAGAAAGAAGCCACCTGTTTCACTATTCACACGAAGGCCTGCATTGGCACAACAAAGTAGTCAGGAACAAATGGTTTGGCCACTGGACTTTGACAAAGCCATGCAAATAGAATCGCTTGTTGCATGCTCTCAAATCTCTCTGAGCAGTTCTTTAGATTCACATTTACTCATAGAAGTCCCGGAGAAAAATCCTAGATACATTAAAATACTGGATCTACAAGAGTTACAGGATGGATGGCCCTCTGTAACCACCACAGTCTGCAGCGTGCTAACAAGAATCAGTGATGTTTAAAGGGAGTGGAATAGTGGAAGAATAATGTCTTTTTCTTTTATAACCCACAGAGTCTGCTCTTTCCAAGCATTTCTAAGTTTTCAAATGGCTGAAATGTATACGCAGGTCTTCAGTATTAAGCAGTTACAGATAAGCAAATATAACATAGTGCTACTTAAAGAAGGCTCAGTGAGAAAGCTATTCAACTGAGCCAGATAGCGTATTTTTTTCTGAGTAGTCAACCTAATTTTTGCCACAGATCTTAAGAGACCTGTAGTAGGTAAACGTACAGACAGAAGTGTTTACTTTGTGAAAAGCTGTAGGCTATCTAATACTGCATAGCTTTACTATTGAGAACTGCTCAGGTCTGAATTAAACTGAAAACTGTAGCCATCAGTAATTTTGCCAGTTCAAATCTGTAGCAGGGGCAGACAAGAAAAGTGTGACTTTTACCAGCATATACACCAGCCTGAAATTCTATACAGTCAAATAATGCAGATTTATGAATTATAACAACTTGGGTTCATATTCATCTACGTCATGTTTGTACCTGTGCAACTGCACCAGTAGCAGGCCTGTGAAGCCTGAAGTCAAAACAAATCCTCAGTGCAGATAAGACTTTTTTTCTTCTTTTAAGACGTGATGTATAGACTTGAATCTGCGAGCACTTATTTGAAGAAGGCATGTGTATTTTGATGGTAAAATATAACAGGGCTAATAAAATGAGATTAGCAAGTGATACTGAGTCACGATAGTGAAGAAAATAAAATCTTAAAAGGAAACAGACTTTCAGATCTTGACTGTATCTAAAATTAGTGACATTTACATAACCATTAGTCTACATTTGACTCACCACACAGTTCTTGCACGCAGCTTTTAAAAGGAAAGTAACCCAAGTAATTTCCATTCTCACTGCAGCGATTTCAATCATCTCAATGAAAGACTCCCCTGCAAGAGAAACATCTTAGTGGAAGATGAGAAAAAAAAATTAGTAAATTCACAGTCAGATACACAGTTTAAACCTCTAACCATAAAACTTTTACCTGACTAGAGACACAGTGATTTAAGAAATGAAGTGTTTAATAAGTTTTGTTAAAAATTTGCTTTATGTGCTCACTTTGCTAAAAACGTGACAAAACATTTCCCGGTTCCATTCATTAAGAAAATGCTGTAAAAATGAACAGTTTTAAGTTTTAATAAAGAAATACTGACATTTAAGGTAACATCATTTTAATATTTTTTTAATATATATAAACACACTTACCACAGCATTGTTAGACAGCTGTAGCTTGAGATGGCTCCTTTAATAAATTCAGATCTCATGTAAACCAAAGCATTCAAAGTTATATATATGTCTACTGTACATTTACCATCTGATACTATGAAGTCCTAAATATTGTTTCTGAATAGGTGAAAATACAAACAAAAGCCAAGAAAGTGTTCGTAAATGATCAACATATAAATTACACCAACAAAAAGGCAACAGGAAACACATGAAATGTCCTTTTTCATGACTCACATGCAGAAGTGGCTAGCCTTACTTCAGCAGCACAGTTAATACTGGAGATATTTACAGTCTTAACGCCAATATTTACGTGCTGCTAAAGTATGACAGACATCAGCATCACAAGAGTGACTAGTTCATAAGTGATATTTCTCTTCAGGATGATGAAATCCTTGTATTTTTGAGGCAGCACAATATGGCCTGCACCTTTTCAAAACCCACAAACCATTATGTGCTGCTACGTTATGCCAAGGTGTCTACCATGCTTCAAGGAAACAAACATATGCTGAAAGGAGAATTTTCTTATTGAATGTTAATTTTCATGTACTGACATCAGCTGTATTAATAAACTACAAAATGTTTATAAAACATTTGTTCATTGCCAAGCTGACTGCTTATTTAAAGTGAAGCTCTAGACTTTATTGTCAACTGTGCATAATACCTTAGTGGGACATGAACCAGGAACCGGACAATTGTGTGTCTGATTAGAGGAACTAAAGATTATGCAGATATTTACTTCAAAACAAAAGAGTCTGGGTTATTTTCTAATCTTGTGGTCATCTGGAAACATCTGATGTGAAAAAAAACCCAACTTTCATATGTAATAGAATAAGAGCTAATTTCAAAATAAGCCTCTGTCAAGAACTGTATCAGTCCTCAAGCTGTTTGTTACCTCTGCAGGTTACCCTCACCACAATTTTTGAGTAGACAGATTTACAAGTGCTTCTTAATCCATGCAGGGGAAAAAAAAAAAATCTTAAAAAAACCCCCACAAACACACACAACAGATTGTTAGCAAGAACAGTAACTTATCTGTTATTAGGAGGAGTTCATCTTCCCCCAGCCTAGAATGACCATGCTACTTTCCTTGAAGAGGCAGGCAAGAGACTCAGAGTTTACATCCCTGCCAGATACCCTTTTCTTCTACTAAAGTATGCCAGCATTTTAAGTGTGTACAGGACTTTTACTGGTTCCCTCAATAACATGAAATACGCTTTCTTTAATGTTTTTATATCAAATTATTAAGACAAAAGCTACTTACACAGCACGGACCCAAGCACTCCATTCCATTGTAACGAGCCTTTTAGTCCATTCACGATGAAGCAACTTTTGTAAATTAACAGGGCTACCTGTAAACACAAAAAAGTTTGGCAGGCCACAAAGGGAGAAAGTGTGGCGAGTTTTCCTTTTCTCCCTTCCTACTTTTGCTCCTACAGTAATACAGCAGGATGATCTTTGCTAGAAGGGTCTGTTGCTACAAATTTGCCAATTAAAGTGACATTTGCCTGTGTAAGTTTACAGGTAGCTGCAGCAACACTGAGGATTTTACATAGCTATCTAGGTACAAATGATACTTTAGGAACTGTATAAAAGAGACATTTCCAGTATATCTTTTTTATACATGCATAACGATACTTACGCTTTTTCACGCCCCTCTTACTACCTATGTTTGTTCGTTTTTTAAATTGGACAGCTAAACTAGGCAAACTAGATTATATGGACACAACTTACCCAGTACCTTGGTGAAGTAAAACCTGGATGCAAAGTCAAAATAAACTTAACTGTAAAGGTATGCTGTGACAGTTTGGTCTCCCCCTGAAGAAACTGTGCTAGACATAATCCAAGAGTGGAAGAGGTAAAGAAAAATCTCCACCATATATACATAATGTGGAAGGCAAAGATAAAGATAGATGCAAGCAAAAATACTAGCCAGCAGTAAGAGATTTACTTAAACTTTTCTGGGAAAATAATATGAAGGATGTTCTCCAGCAAGAGAAAATACTGATTCTTACTTGTAGATTCACCTTAAAAGACTGAGAAGAAATTATTTAAATAAAACAGCTGCAACATTTAATACCTTTGGAAGAAAATTTCTCATTTGTACATTCAGGCCAAATTCTTCATTTGTAAACTATGTGTGTTTAACTAGATACTGTTGTTTCAATTGCCTAGTTGTTTTTAGCTTCTAGCTTAAGCATGGAGGTTTTTTTCCTGTTGCATAAGTAAATCCCTCTAAAATTAAACTACACACACCATGAAATGAAGACTTGGCAGAAGTATTATGCTATTTTCTACAGTAAGTACATTAGTAAGAGAACTTGCAGGTAATTCCCCCCACCCACCCAAAACCTCACATGCATTACAAGATTTTGGAGGAGGTTTGTGTTGGTGTGGTTTTCTTTTCTTTTCCTTTTTTTTTTTTTTTAAACTTTACTACAAAAAATGCCCCAAAACAAAACAAACAAACAGAATCAAACACAACACAACTGTGTATTTTCTATGTTGCTATTAAAAATCTGTTTTACCTGCAAGCAGAATAAACAAGTTTCCACATAAAATTGAAGACATTGTATGTGAGAGAATGGGTTGAAGAACAGGAAAAAGATGAAATGAGGAAGACTAAGATAAAAAGTGTACTGATAGCTAAGCAAGAAATCTACCGAAATCCAGGAGTGTCTGCACAAAGCTTTGTACCTCTATGTTTTGGTCATAAAGCTAATATAGTCACACTATCAAGAGTGCTTCTCCTACCTCTATCCTTGTGTCTTAAGATGGGGGTCTGTGGGTGAGAGACAGACAGAGGAGACCTCAATAAAACCTGGGACTCATGTATGCAGGCAGTTCCATTAGATCCCCCCAAGCCCCTGAAAGCGAGAGCTCTGCTGAGGAAGATGGAAAAAGGAAGGATTCTGAAGATGCAGAACTGAAATTCCATAGAAGCAGGCTCTCTACATATACACAGAAGTCAGGAATGCTGTTAGAAAAAACAATTCGAACTGTTTTAAAAAAAAAAAAAAACAAAAAACCAAACACCAAAAACAAACCACGAAACAAAAAAAAGAAAAAAAGAAAAAGGGTGTGTGTTTTTGCAGTTGGGTGTTCCCAATCAAGGAAGAAGCCTTTCCTTGATTTCAGTATTTCTTAGTTGATTTATCAAAGACCAAGCCTAATATAAAATATCATGTTCAGTTTTTGTTGGTTTATCATTAAGGGTTTATGACAACACCAAGCCCAATTCAATCTCTTTCTGACCCCATGAAAGTCAGCTACAAGTGAATTTCTGGCTCCTATAATTACTAATTAAAGCTCCTTAAATGCTACGTAACATACTGTATCCAAAAAGGTACCACTAGCCAGCAATCTGAGAGTTCAGTGATTTGGAGTAAAACATATCAAGGCCTTTCTATTAAATACTGTATATTGTCTCAGATGCCCAAGAACATGACCTAAGATTAAACATTTACCTTCTGCCTTCTGTTTGTACAACAAAAGTCCTCTCTTGATAATTCTTGGTCAAAACACCTTCCTCATTGATTGTGTGCAAACGGTGTAGAACACTATCATATTCCATTGCTTCTGTTACTTCCTTATTAATGCAAAGCAACACAGATCCACTATGAAAGCAAGGCTGTTGCTTCACTGTTCGTTGTGACCCTTTGCCAACCTTATTTCAGTTTAAAATTAGAAATCTGAAGGTGAGAGACACAAAGACTTTTAAGTGTTCCACAGTCTAAACGTATTACATTATTTGTCTACCAGTGCTACTCTCCCCCATAGCACAGACATCAGAAAGTACATCTCTGTATCTGTTTTCCCAGTTTAGCTTCTTAGTTCAAACTAGAAATAAGACAGGGTTTGCACTCAGATGGCACAGTATGAAGTAGGAGAGTTTTGACAAGTGTGTCCCCTTCCGTGCCTTCCATGAAGAGTAACTTACTCAGATAGTAGATAGGACATTTTGCAGTGAATGCTCTTTTGACAACTGCTGGTGAATCTGCAAAGCTCTCCTCTCAGAGCTCACAGCTCAGTGCCACTAATACACCATTCAATATGACTAAACACACTGCCAGTTCAACTCTTGCTACAAATACGTAATTTTTTTTTTATTGAATTCATCTGGGGTAAAGACAGAATTAGAGATAATCTCACTTCACTATTAAGAAATCTAAACACTTCTATTCTCAAATATCAAAACTGTAAGATCTGAAAGTGTATGTAGCTGTATCTTGATAATACACCATTTACTTCCCCCCCCCTCCCCCCCAGTTTAAACAATAGTAGTTTCACTTTATTTTTGTCATATGCTTACTCAACACTGTAATATTTATACTGCAAACACACTGGAATTTATAACTCTTGCTCATTCTTAAAAGTCACATTTAGAAGTATATTCTTTTACTCTTGCCTTCTGGTTGCTTTTGTTAAGGAATCCTCTTTCCCCTTAATTCTTAGTGTCAGCAGCCTTTAAAGCGATATGCATGTATTTAAAAAAGGAGAAAAGATTCAGCTGAAATATTTCAAAGTATTACTTTAAAGGTATCAATGTACTTTTGGCTATTATTGCATTATTATTTGGTTTCGGTACAACCTATGATATTCAGTTAATTCACTCAGCTTAATTGAGGCTACTTTGTGGTCATAGAGGAAGAAGAATTAAGGCAATAAACTATACACCTTAATTGCTATTCTCCTGAAGTAACAGTAAGATTCTGAACTCATGTTTAAGACTAGTTCTAAAAAAACAATCTGTCTCTAATCCAGTAATTCTGTGCTAGGGTTGCTGTGGGCTTTTTTGTTGTTGGGTTTTGCTGTTGTTTTTTCAAATTTTTTTTTTTTTTATTAAATGACTGTAACCAGCAATAAATTAGCCCCACTTCACCTCCCAAGGGAGCAGTCATTCAGGATCGAGCATATACACACTTTCCATGTATAATAGATCTTCCCACACCTTCTACCAAGCAGCTGAATATTTCTAAGATTATTATAAATTTGTGTTAAAAAGGTCACAATTAATGCTTTGGATTATTTTTTGAACACAAAGATGACTATTTGAACAGAGATAACTAGCACCTATCTGGAGTTTTGGTTGTAAATTATGGGTAAGGTTGAGCATACAAACTTTGACAAAAAAGGGATTGTCTATTAACTATTTCCTGATCACGTCAACAATTTTCCCCATATAACCATGGCAAAAGAATGCGGGAACTACAGAAGTTTTTTTACAATGTAAAATATTAATAATGAAAGTTAAGCAGATAACTGCTGATTACTGAAATCTACTGTTACTAAATTTGGAGAATCTATATCATGTGTCCAGCCATCTCTCCAAGGATCATGAACAAACATATTTAGACTAGCTGGAGAGCTACCGCATAAGATAAACATAAAATAACAAAGCCAGCTAAAAATAAAAACCAGGAAGTAAAACCATTAAGATATTCAGAAGTATAAAAATACCTGGAAATTTGGAAGTGCAGTCATGGTCTATCAGCATCAAATTCAGGTTTATATCCTTTTTACTTCATCTCAGCACTCCAACCACTGCTTATATTAGCTTGACTCATATATTCGTTTGTATGAGGTGCACTTTTCCCCTCTCCCCACTCCCATTGCAGTCATGAAAACAAACCAAAGTGAAGATAGTTATTTGGTTCTGCAATATTGATGCTTCTGTTAGAGCAATGAATAGCAGCTAAAATGCAGTGGATTTATGTGGAAGGCAAGAAACTAAAGGTAGTCAGTTCTGACTTGAACAAGGACAGGATGTCAAACAGGTTTTATAGCTTGCTAGCTAAAAAAGCAGAACTAAGGGAAGCTGATATAGCACACAAATATTATCAATGTATATTTTAGTAAACTATCAGTATATTTTCGTATCAACTGTAGCTTAAACATAACATTGAATAAGACTAACTCCTCCCACCTCTTTTCCCAGCTTCTAAAGAGTGTTTTGTCAGATGTTGATGCATTAACTAGACTGCTATATGAAATACTTCACAGGGAACTTGTAAAGTCTAACAAGCTCTGGATTCTAACAGAGTTTGTAAAAGTGTATTTCAGAGAAGCTTTCCAGATCCCTCTTGATTGCACTGCTATAGCTTGCACACAACTTTTAAAAATCTCTCTTCCCTGCACCTTTGACACGTACACAAGAATAAAACTGTGTGAACACTTTCAATCTGTACCTGCATTCTTTCTGCTTGAAAGGACATATACAAAATTAGAAAATACCTTCTTTATTTTTCTTAAGTGCTATGAAGTAAGTTTTATATTTCATTCTAGTGGTCATTAAAATGTTCCTTTCCTCTGATTTTATCACCAAAAATATTAATACTCAGTCTAGCGGATCTACCAAAAAGAAAGCCACATCTGTCTTAAAATACAACTTCAGTTTCTATATTAGTATTTTAAAAAAATTTCATAAAAATCTTTTTGCATGTAAAAAAAAAAATAAATCAAGATATATTTCTTCTTCAAGTTCTCCAATAAACATGTCCTTAGATTATTACAGTATTACCTTCAGAAAATATTGTCTTATGATTACAGTTCAAGTGTACAAAATGGAAGTATATAGAATCATTGCTAGTAAAAGAGAAAATGGAATAATCCTTCTCCAAATAACAATACCTGTACAATACAAACCAGCTATATAATGGAAAGTTATTAAGATAGGGAAACAGGTTTTCATCTTAAATATGTTAGATTCCCCCCCGCCG
>NW_009629643.1:20854-35641 GCF_000690535.1 Cariama cristata
CCCCCCAAAACCTATTCAAAACATATCAGCTAATTATTAGTTTTCTGTCCTTTTCATCCACCTCTAGCTTCCTTAAAGAATTAAAAAAAAAAAGTTAGTTTTATTAAATTCTCGGAAGACTTGCTGATTTAGCCCAGGAAGCAGTCGCAGGCCTACTGTAAAATTTTGTGCTCTCCTAAGCTGGCATCCAGTCTTTTAGGAAAGCAAGCCATGCAGGTATTGCTGTTTAAATCCAAATCTATAATGTACAGCAAAGCATTCCTTGTCCTCAACAGAATACTTAATACTCAAACAGCATTTTGCCGGAACCCTGGCAGTCTGTGCGCAGGATCAGTTTCCAAAGTACTGCTGGGTAAGTGGAAAATACATTAGGTAGTGTTAACCAGACTGCCTTCCTAGTTGCTATCTTATCTGAAATTGGTAAATAATAATAAATCATAGGACAGTAATATAGCAATATATAAAAAAAATTTGGCCCGATATGTAAATAATACTACTTGCACTACGCAAAACCACAGATCTTAGATTTTGATTTTGTTACATCTCAGCATTGTATGGAACTATAATGCCTAAAGACAAAAACCAGGCCCACAGCTCAAAATGCAACCCCACTTGTAAAGGGCTAAATTTGCTGCATGTCTGCTTCCAAAGATTTAGAGTCAGAGTGACAATGCTATAAAATAAGGGTCAAAGCACAAAAAGACCAAGGCCACAGAACAAAGAGCTTTTCGTGTCCTGAAAGAAGTTGCTTTTTGTGAGCCTGCCTCCTGGCTCAGACAGTAAATTTGTCTTTTTCTTGACATCATCCCTAAAAATTCTATAAAATGCCAGGCAACTATATGACTTACGAAAGGTGAGACTGAACTGTTAGAATAGATCAACTCAACTGGTAAGGGAACTCACTAGTTAACAGCAGAAGAACACCTCCTAGTAATTGCTGTAACTTTTCCAATCCTTAGCTGTATTTCTACAACTTCATTATTTAATTAGTCACTTCAGCAGAAGCTTCAAGTGTCCTTAACACATTTGGGGTGCAGATTCCTAGTCATATTATCTTCTTAGATTATTGTTTATTCAATGGTAGCTGAGGAAATATGCAGGTGCAGAAGCTCAGAAGGTCATTTTAATCTTCTCACCACCCCTCCTCCATGAAACACTCATAGAAGAGATACCATCTAACACAGATGCGTATACTCCCTTTCAAAAATGTTTACGGGTTGGTTCACCACTTCCCCATCAGTGAGACCCACTACTCACAGAACTGAGCTAATGCAAAATAAAATGGTGCTTTCCAAGGCTGACACATATTGCTAAGCAGTGAAGTTCATTTTTCCAGTTAGAAAATGAACTTCACTTAGGATATGCTTTTTCAAAATAACAATAATTTTGCCAAATGAAAGGAACTTCATCCACTGAATAAATAAATTAAAAATAAAGGATGCTGGGTGCCTCTTATGGCTTTATATTAAGCTAGATTTTCAATATTTCACTAGCAAGCTTAAAGTAAAACCATGCTGAATTAACTAGAAGTTAATATATTAAGAAAAAGATTTATAATCCAATACCTAAAGCACACTAGTAGTAAAAAAAAAAGAAAAATAAAAATTGTACTCTCAGCCCTATCAAACAGTCTAGTAAATATCCACAAACCAAAAAGACATTAATCTGAACAATTAGCATTTGACTTTTTTTTTTAATAAAAGGCTAGTTGACACTATGTGCTTTGAGCAAATATCACTATTGCAAGAGTCTCTCTCAATCATAACCCAAACCTATACAAAAGAATTGAAATAATCACCAAGTTGTGCATTATCTTTTTCAGCAGGTCTGAAGCACAACATTTTGAAAATCAGATCTTCTTTACTTCAAATAATTATTTTCCCCTCCAAAACAGATGGCTTCTGCCCTCAAAGTTACTATATTTAATTTTTTTCAGTCCTCCTAACTTACTTAAAAGCTGGAACTGGAGATTCAGATATGTGGAATTAGGTTAAAAAAAATATAAAAAAAACTTACCTTTCGACTGTGGAGATCTACAATGTTTTTTGAGTTTCAGTGTCAGCAAAACATAAGTTTTATGTTTTCAAAAGGAAGCAGGTTCCTTTGCTTTTACTTCGCATTAAGCAATAACATGTCTGATTCCTATTTTAAACATTAAATGTAGCATTTAGGAACATTATTTGTTTTTTTCCTTCCTAGAAATTTAACACAATTGAAAAATATCTTATTATATGAAAAGCCTGGTGTAACATATGAAAGGCCTACCCCGATCATCCTACACTTTCTGAAGGAACTGCTTACTCCTCATCTCTCAAGAAGCACTGGTACAAGTATACTGATTTTCCTTGTGGTGAATAGCAGCCCACAAGTTAAGGAACTGATGCAAACTGGCAGATTTCCCCTTCTAATTCTGAGTCATATGCGTCATCTTTTTGTCAAAAGCTGGGAAGAAAAAGCGTCTCTTCCAGCCTGCCACATGAAACCACCTGCTTAAAGATAGAACAGACCTATAGTGCAATATTGGTCTGCACATTGCTGGTACTTACACATTTGTTCTTACTTTGTTCAAATAAACAAAATTTTGAAGACAGCCTTAATGTTAACGACAGAACTTCTGTCTTTGATTTAGGGCCAAAAATCAAGCTGGTAAAAGGAAAAAAAAGAAGAAAAAGAAAAAGGAGATGAATCATGTTGGCATGAAAATGCTTATTCTTAAATTGGTAGTGTCTTACCTGCAAAAGACTAAGGATTCAGCAGTTCCTTAAAAGCTTACATGTATGCTTGGTTCAAGCACTTGAGTATTCAGCTAGATTTGGTATAAATATTCACATTCTCAAAATCAAGAGTTCATGTGTGTGATTAAGACCTCTTTATCCCTGTACATGATTATCAACTAATTCCTCAACACCCCCACCAACAAAACCAAAAACCTCCCCTAAAAAACAGAGAGTCTAACAACTTCAGTGGGTTAAATTCCACATGTTACTTTTTTTTTTTGGTGCATTTTGCAAATTAAGAAGTGAGAAAACTATTTTCTTCTTTCACAGATTCATCAAGGCCAGTCATTGTTGGACTATATACTGTGTGTGATGACACAATCTCTCTTCCAGAGGCTCCAGCACCGATTAAGGTTGGGCACATCATTGCCAGCAGATTACATATTTTCAAATTGCACTGGAGTTGCTGATCAGACCTGCAGAAAACAGGTGTAAATGTTTACTGTAACAATGCATTGTAGTATTTCTATTGATTTGTGGCATTGCCAGAGTGATTATAAGTATTCTTTATGACGAAAACTTGAGAGTAGTTAAAGCAAGAGTAAGTTTTAGACATTTATAGTAAGTTGTGCAAAAGAATGCAAAGATCATACTACTTGAAAAACTGGCACAGAATGTTGGAATGATCATGACATTTTAATCTTCGATTAGCTTTTTTATATGTAAGTACACATAAAACATATAATATATGCTATATAGGTGTATAAAATTTGACAGATAGGTATAAACACACACACACTTATAAAATGCCCTTGTGTTGAAATTTGTACTGTGGCACAAGTATTTACATGCCTGGGTGCATACATTTCAATATAATGAGAGAATTTGCATTGCTAAAATAAGAATTCTTGAGTGCTTTTCAAGAACCATGACATCACCATTTGCATTACAGGTTATTATTTACAAGCATTCAGGATGTTCTGTAAATCTATAATGAACATTGCAACTGTGAAAACTGTAATTTATTATGTAATGCACTGTTACATAAATTGTTTAAATTGTGTACAATATACACAGCTGATCTCTCCTCCTCAGTTAAATATTAAATACAGCACCTGATTGCTCATCTTCAACTAATTTTATTTTTTTTTTAAACACATACGATACATTTTATTTTCCTTGATAAAAATTATGGACACAAAGTACCTGTCTGATGCCTTACCCTGTTTCTGGTATGGTTTGGTTTTGTTTTTTATCTTTAAAATGAAATTTTAAATGAATACTGCCTTATCAATTTCCATAACTTTGCAATATTTTCTAAGAAATTTGTAAGAATATATTTTACTCACCATATATTCCATTATCCTTGATACTTAACAAAAGGCATTTATGTTTCAGTGCAATGTCATCTTGCCTCCCAAACCCCAGCATCTTTCAGACAAAGGGTTCAATGCAGCATGAGAGCAAATTAAAAACAAACAAACAAAAAACACCGCTGAATAAATGATGCCTTTTTGACAGTGGCAAGAGTGAGTGAGGTAAGACACTGTGGAAGATGTTTCTCAACTTCTAATTCAGCAAAGCATAAGAACTGGCTTAACTTCCTCCTCATTCAGTGGAGCACTCAAGGATATGAAAAGTGCCTTAAATAAATGAGTTAGGAGCATAATCACAAAGACTAGCTTTTGCCTGGGGGAGACCCTGGGAAGGTCTCCATAGGCTCCCTCTTTTTCAACACAGGGCCACAGGCACCCGTAACTGTTCTGGGGTAAGCTGCTGCTTTGAATTGCCCTCTAGTGTTAGCCTTCATGAATTCCTACCTCAATGACAAATTCTGCTCAGGTTTTTACATAATGGAAAGTGGGTCAGCAATGTAAGTTATATTAATCTAAAAATAAAACGAACAAAAAACGAACAGCATTTCAAATGATCATTTTCAAGTCAGAAGACTGTGAGGTTGACAAATTCAGTATTACACACCACAAATTCAGGAAGAAATCTGTATATCAAAATAGCAAAAAATAATCAAGGACAATAAATTTAAGAGATAACTTATGAACATTCCTGTATTTTCCATTTCTGTTAGTTTCTCACACAGTTTTATAAAAATATCAATTTCTGAAACAAACACTCAGCATTCACAGACAAATTCACTGTAGTTACAGTGAAATAGCTGGGATCAAAACCTTAATGAAAACTCAAGAGTTGCTGGTGTAAAAACAGAACACAGTCTAGAAAAGTATTAATACCCTGGAAGGAATTATTCTCTCACTGCTAATTCAAGAGTCTCCTAGTTACACTCTAAACCTGGATGCAAAACAGGCACGATGCAAATAAAGATCCAGATTTTAAACCTGGTAATTCCAGAAAGAAGAGTGCAAGCATTTTCCTGTGAGTTTATTTCAAATTGTATTTTATCTACTCTTGAATTGATTAGAGAGGCTATGATTTAGGACTTGAAGAAGCATGGAGAACATATTAGTAACACTTGCATATCATACAGGCTATGGTTTTCCGTGTACATAGCATTAAAGATAAGCATATGCCCCTTTGTTTGAAAAAAAATACTCTAGTCATACAGAACTACAATTCTAATACTCACTCTGCCTGAGAACTGAAACATAGAGTTAGGCGATAAAACAGATGAAAAAAAATAGATGTTTGACTGCTGCTTGTATAACTCCTGTGCTTGGCACTAAAAGCATCGTTCTCACTTCTCCTGAGAACCTTGGAAAAAAAATCTTTTGTTTTTGGGGAGCATGGGGACAGGGTAACCAGTACACAACCATTCTTTTTGACAAGGAGGTTTTTTTGCCTGTGCAAGAGACTGACATAATCATGACAGTATTAGCAGAGAACTCTGTTCTGCAATGGACTTTTGAATATGTATTTTGATTTAGAGATAGACTTTCTCATAAGAGTCATTACAATGCTTTACAACAGATGGAGCATCCTCCTCTTCTAATTCTTAATCTTGACTAAAGTATGGACTAGCTTGTAACAGGAGGGAGCAAAGTTTTTTCAGAATTACTAAAGTGATAACACACTTAAGACCACAGCATCTACCCATTCTATCAAAAGAAAATTTTCCTCCAAAAGAACACAGAAATTTTAAAGCAAATGTTTTGATTTATCAGATCCACTGGAAGTCCTGCCTAAATCTAAAGGTGACTTATATTATGCTACAACTATTTTGAATTAGGAAACTATCAGTTAAAGTTGGGAAGATCATGATCACATTCATAATTACAATATTTTCAAAATGTTTATATTAACTTTCATATTAATCCTCAATTCCATTTCCTTCTGTGGGGAGAGGGGTAATGCAAAAAAAAAAAAATTAAAAAAAAAAAATCACTCTTTATATCAACTAAGAAGTGGATATATAAAATAATAACTTTTGGCCTGAAAACTTTAAAAAAAACCCCAATAAAACCCACAAAAAAAAAAAAAAAAAAAAAGACACTCACAGGAAGTAAAAAGCAAGCTCTTAAAATTTAGTGGGTTAATGGAAAGGTGTAAATATTTCAGAGATATTTGCACATTACTAAGAATTTTAAGTACTGCACAAATTAAAAAAAAGATATTGCTGATTTCTTGCTTTGAATAGCTTATCTTAGTATATTTTGTTAAAAGGCACCAATTTTCTCAAAATATTGCTGTAAAAATTTAGAATAATGTAACAGAAAAAACTTGTTCCCTGGGAAAAAAAAAAAATCCTGCCCCCAAACAAGCTTAGAAAAAAATTTGCTGTGAATACCCATGTATTTAAAATAAATTCAAAATTAACAAAGCTAGAAACAGTGGTTTATTCAAACACACCACTTAGTTAGCAATTGCATCTTCATACATGCCCTTTTTCATGTTAGGGTGTGAGCAGCAGTCTAAAACAAGGTGGATTAACAAGCCATCAATACAGTAGTTGAACATTTAAGAACCCTGATTACATTTCTCATTTCCCCACCCACAGCTTAAATGTATGGGTTTACATAAACTTCTACTTAGGTTTTTGTTGAAATAAATAATTAATTAATTAAAAATAATAAATAGGGGCAATACCTTACTTTCATATATTTGCATTCGAGTGAGAAGAGTAAGCATTTAAATATCCCAATTAGCATGTTTTAACTATTTTCCTAAAGAATCTGTATGTCATTTGTGGTTTTTTTCCCCCTATCCCCTTGCAAGACCATTTTATCAACAGAGAAGGAAAAATGAGGTGTAAGTATACCAGTCTTAAATCCTTCCAATATACATGTTTCATTAAATGCCTAATCTAATAATGAAAGTTAATGTCTACTTAAATCTAATAGTATACAAAACTCCATTTTAAAATAATGTTAGGGCTGGATCTACTTTAAACTAACAAAATCCAGAAAATTCAGTTGTTTCAGATTTCAAAACTTAAAACAGCCATGCCTAAGATATCATAGGGTTTCAAACAATGGCTGATTTTACATGTGTTGTAATAACTAGGCATGGGTTGCATTTATAGCTACATTTGTCTTTCAGGGAAATTATTTAAGTTGCCTTTGAAAAGCAAGAGAAGTCCTTAAAGAAAGCATAGATGAGTTGACAAACTAATCTGCAACAGTTCTTTTAGATGAGCCATAAGCATGCATTGTCAGCTTTCAAATTATGATTCAGTCAACAAGGTCTGTAGAGCCTCAAGTGTATACCTATAGTACGAATAGTAAAAGTGGCCATGAAAAGTTACACGAGAAGCACTTCAGCAAATAAGTCTGTACATTTCTATCTTTTCAGCTTCATTACAATTAGATATTGCAAAACAGTTTACGAAGTCAAGCATACGATTTGCAATAGCCACACCAACAATTTTTAAGGGGCCAGCACTGCAGCCCTCATTTTAAGCTCAGCTTCCAACAAAATAAATGGTAGTTCTGCTAAATAAGAACTACAATAGCAGAGGCTAAGAGTAAGAAAAGAAAGCAAACACACCTCACATCTCTCTTGAAAGTTTCACCTACTCTTTGAGTCATGAAACAGCCATTCTGACTACCAAATACAAAACAGTACTAGGAAAAAAAAGGGCCAAATTTCAGCATAAAAATGTTCTAGAGCCAATCAACACTTAGAAAGTCGATTCTAATGATAACTGACAACTGCAGCACTCTTGGAAGACATTTGAGCTTGTACATGACTAAGACTCAATTACTGCATTACTGCAAAACTCTTCTCTTTGGACTTCATAAAAAACTATTTTGACTTGTCTCAAAGTTCAAAATACTTTAATATCTTTTATTCATTAAAGGAAATAAAGTTTGCATCTAATGAGAACATGATTCTGCAAATCCTTATTCATGGTAGTGAGTCATTAGCACTATTTGTGTATTTAAAAGTTTGCAGGATTAGGCCCTAAATTTAAAATCCCTTTGATTTACAGTTGCGAACCAGAAACCTTATTTTTTTGCTAAATAAGAATCTATGAGAAATACTTCGAACTTATGTCAGACCAAGGAACACTCCATCAAACTTTCACCTTTTAAATATGTCACAAGGGAGCCTTAGATACCTTTGCCTTGCAATATAATCCTGATTTTCATTAACAAGAATGTAATTGCTTTTGTACTTCGTGGGGCGGGGGGAGAACAAATTCAAAGAATTGTTCTGTGAAATCATTATATTCCTAAGAGAACTAGAAGAAAAAAAAAGGGGGGGGCGTGGGGAAGACACAAACAGAAATGCAGTACATTCAGAGCAGTTTCTGGACAGACTGCAAAATATTTATTTATTTGGGAGCATATTAGGCATGTTACCCAAACACTGTTACAGCATTAATAAAAATACTTTTACTGTGATTTTTAATCACAGAAAGAAAGAAAAGATTAAAAATGAAATAATTACCTACTCAGTAATCACAAACTGCAAACCTTATAGAAAGTTATGTTTCACTTCCCATACTTTCTGTATTCAAACTTTTGTTTCTCAACTGATAGTTTTCCATAGGAGGTCTTAACTACCCTGAAATGATAGCATTATATGAAAAATACATTCAGAACATGTTTGCCTCAAATACTTCTATAACAGGAGGTATATTACTGGTAAAAGCCAGCAATTCTTCAGTTACACTAGCCATTAGTTACAACAATGAGGAAATATGAAATTTACACCTCACTGCTTTTGCTTGGTATAAATTAGCAGTTACTGGGATAATCTAAAATTTTGGTTTTCAAAGCCTTCTCCTATTTTATGGTACAATTACTTCCTACAGAAAAAATCTGCTTTTGAAGACAGACAGATTTGATTAAGGATAAAAACTGGATTCCAGCTGAAAGCTGGAATTGCTAAAGTCACGACATGTTCATAAAACTTGTTGTACTGTAATATATTTTCCTGAAGATAAAGTCTTACAGTTTTTACTACTCCGTTCAGTATTTAAACAAATTTACTCAATCCAAGAGTAGTTACTATTTTAATTTCAATTGTTTATGTAAATGGGTAGTTAAGATTATTCACATACAAGTAGATAGGTTAGGATTACTCAATGGATTTCTCAGTTTCAGCCAAATTAGTACTTTTAGTGCAAAGCAGGACTTGCAATATGAGTGTAGCATAGTCCATATGAATTATTCTTAAATGTTCACTGTTTTACTATATAATATCTATTTACTGACAAATAGATAAAATAAATACAATTTCTGACTATTCTGGTACAGGTGGAGGGCTCTGAAGACCATTTTTTCCTGTTTTCTGCTTCTTTGCTTGTCAGGTAGCTAGTTTATTAATGCCTTTAAAAACAAATTTTGCACAGTACATTGAAATGCACACAGCTAGCTCTCTATTCTATTCTTTAACACACCCTCCCAACAAAAAAATAAAGCGTTTTAAGATAAACACTATATCATACATACTTTGTTTTTTGATTAGCAACATTTCAGTTGGAGTAATTCCCAAGACAAGAATATGAGAACAGTACTGTATGTAGAATTTATATAACTCCAATGATCAAGGCTGTTGCAAACTCAGCTTTTTATACATATTTTTGGCCACTTCATTTCCTTCTGAGTACAGCTTGTACAAATGCTTTTACTTAGTCTTTTATAATTTTGCAGAAGGAGTGTAAAGGAAAATTACTTTAACAAATAAAAAAATCTTGAACAAACCCAGCAGAACTGGCCTATTTAGAATAATCTGAGTAAGTTATTCTGCTGTATACATTTTTAAAAATAAAGAACATATGTAATAAGAGAAATGTTAAGATAATATATACCATGCTCATGCTCCATCAACGTTCCAGAGAGATTTTTTCAATCACAGAAGTAAGCTGTTCTCCAAAATCAGCTCTCTATTGAAAGGTCAAAACCTGCAATAAAAATGTCATGTATTATAACATATATCCAACACCCACAGTTTCATGGTTGATCCCCAAACATAGATGTAGGTCATCGGCTTGACCCTCGCATTGTCTATGTTACAGGAAATCCTAATTTTAAAAATACTCCTTTTTTTTTTTTTAACCAAACTGACTTGATTAGGAACACCTGTGATATGCCTCTTTATTATCAGAAGCCTCCTGAAACAAATCAGATTAGCATGTTTCTGCTTTCATTCTTCCCACAGCATTTTAAGATGAAAGTAAGAGGAAGAAAAAAAAAGAAAAAAGAAAAAAAAAAAAAGGAGAGGGGGTGTAATTCTCCCTCCCCCAATCTCTCCTTCCACCCTCAAACAAGCAAACAGGTAAGTATAAACTACTTAATGGATGGGTGATTACTACTGTCATATTTCCTAAAATATGCTATTGACTGTTAAGTATTAAACTTCTAGTGTTTTTCTTTAAGGAGCTTTAATTTTTTTTGCTCTTCAAGACAGTACCATTATTGCCTTTATTAAAATATAGCCTACAAATATTAGCTACTTTAAAACATATATTGAAAATATTACAGTCATATAATACACTCTGAGAGATGAAATAAAATTTTAAAACTTAAAAAAAAAAAAAGCCATGAGTGTAATTAGCCATGATCAGGTAAGAACAAAATATAACTCAACTGAGGCAATAACTATAGTCAAATATCTACTGAAGGAAACAATGCATTCACACAGCCAAATTCTTAAATTTATTTTTACTTTATTTTGACTTTTTCACTGTACATACCATGACGAGACACATCCTACACCTAACAAATGATTAGCAGATGCCTAGATCTGGTCACCTGTTTACAAATATTTCCATAAATTTGTTCTTTATTCTGTAAGTGTATTCTAGAAAATACTAAAACCCCCCCTCACATCTATGGAATTATAATAAGCACCCTGCTTTAACAAGAAAAGAATTTGTCTTTATTTTCATGTATTCCACACATCTTCTATTTCACCTTTTTACAAAAAGTTTCTGTTCTTAAACCAGAAACACAAAAGTTTTCTGAAAATTCCCATTCCCCCCCCCCGCTTATATTGAGATTTAACATACTTAAACATAATATCAAAACTGGACTTAGATAAAACTATTTAAAATTAAAATACAAGCTTCAGCCCTATTTGATGTGTAATTATCGTCTTCTCAGACCAAATCTTCAAGTGAATTTTAGTTCATGCTAAATAAAATAGTTACTTGCAACTAGATTCAGTGTTGAAAAGTTTATTAATAATCTATTTACTGTGGATACACTCATTGCAGCGTCTGAAAACAAACTAAATAGTCACGGGGTGAGGGGGTCCTATTTCTAACAGTGGTTTCCTTCAGACATTAATAACGATCACTGAAAGTCACTGCTATTTTTCAGTTTTGAGCAACATAACAATATTGCGTTCAGTTTTAGAGGACATCTCAGGAAACTTTTAACAAAATAAAAGCTAAATGTACATAATTTACGTTTTCTACTGTTGTGTGTATGTGGTAATAAATGTGTGTGAGGTCATCCTTATACACTAACTGCTCATTACCGAGATATGGAAAAGTGTTTGGAATCCTACAAAAGTTGTAAAACTTAGTATTCTCCGTAAAGAGAACCTATTTTTTCCAATGATAGACTGAAATATTATTAGATGCAAATATTAAAGTAAAAAATTGCCAAACTGTACGTGTCAGCTGCACCAGAGCTCAAGTTCTGCTACCCTCCTCTAATATTCATGCAAGCTGGAGCTCTCACACAACATACGAAGCTAAGATCAAAACTATTCCTCAACTGTGGTACTATCAACTGTCTAGTCAATAGATATAGCCCAAAGCTTCATTAGAATTGGAGTGTTTTAAAAACTTACAATAAAGGGTTAAAAAAAAAATCAGTACAGATATTGCCTTACACCCTATTAAACATGGGCAGAAATTTTTATACCTAGCTCATTCTAACCATGCCTGAAATCATCCAGTATCCAAAATTAAGATATTTTTCAATAAAGAGATTCCTTTTGAAACCTAACTCATCTAGTTTGTTATGTATTAACACATCAGTTACCTAAAAATTCTATGTAACTCCTGTCAATAATGCACAAAACAAAAATAAAATTGCAAAGCAACATTTTCACTAAGTCAAAAAAAAAGTTATTGGAAATCTGTGGCTACACATCTCCACTCTGTCTGATGTACCCTTCATATTTGTGGGGCATATCAATTTTTTTCTATCTTTAAAATACATTACTAGTTCTATTAAAAAAAAATAGATGGCTGTGAGAAGAGCCACAAAGAATTATGTACAAGAGTAATTTGGGCAGCCTGTTCAAACAAAATTGTTCAAGTATTACTGATAATAAAAAAGATCATAATTTTTGAGATCGGGTTCCAGTGTTAGATGTTAAGTGTTTAAAACTTGTAATAATGTATATACGTAAAAAAAAAAAAAAAATCTGTGGAGAACACTTGCTGGTGTACATAAAGTTATTTTTAAAAACTTTATCATAAAAATACTTTTCTGTTTGTACACAAAAGCTTTCAATTTCCTCCCCTGTTTCTTTCACAGAGAGTCAAAACTAGTCCAAGATGATCTCCACCTCTGACAGTTTGTAATGAATGTAAATTACTGGAATGACTTGCAATGGGCCTTTGGGTGTGGGTGGATGACTGTATCTACAAAACACAATACCTGCAGCATATTCGTAGAATATGGTGATAAGCTTCTCGGATCTCCCTTATATATTCAGTAGTTAATTGCTTCCCAATGCAAAGAACAAAAATCAGTAAGGTCCTATAAAACAAATGCTAACTGTTACACGGCTACTTTTTATGTAAAGAAAGGTCGTGTGCTTGTACATGTGTAAAAGTGTTACAGAAAAGCGTTGATACACCTGTTAGGATGGCTCTGACATTCAAGATGGATGAGATGTGCACCTTCCCTACAGTGTTCACAGGCAGGGTGTACGTAGACAGGTAGTGTGTATGCAGTTCCAGTTGTGCTTCACTACAGAATCTGACTTATTAGTCATAAGGATAATTAAGGAAATAAAGTCTACAATTTAGCAGCAAAATGCCTTCCATGACATTACATTTTAAACAGAATAGTAAAAAGTTCATAATTCCAGAAGCTAAGCAAAAAACCCAACCAAACAACCCCATGACACCTTGTTATCGTATACACAGTCTGCCTTTAAAACGCTACTACAATAAGCTTCCTATGTAATACTACCCTAATACATGAAAAAGTCCCATAGATATACTGTCACACTTTCAAATTACTGCTATTTCTGAAAATTAAAAATCTCAGAGTTATTCCAAACTTCAGTAAATTCATATCTACAAAATGAAAGGGTATCTCTTGGAAAATTTCAGTATAACTTAGTGGGCTTAAAAAAAAAAAAAGAGACAACTAAAGCTTATGTTGATGTTTTTCCTCAGAATCAAGACAAAGGATTAGACTGAAAAGAAACAAATTAAAAAAAAATAAAATTACACATACACTATGCTACATGGTATACCTAAGCAATATTCTATCAAGCACAGAATTTTAACTTTCACTTATTGATATAATATAAATATATATGTTTAGATCTTTAAGTTCATTTGATATTTCTTCTGAATGTAACTTCCAGGGCCAAGTAATCCCAGTTAATGTTTGACGCTTTAACTAAGGTGAAAAATGCAAGCAATTCTACAAGGGTCTATTTAAGCTACATGATTTTTTCCCCCCAATATCTCAAAATAAGGAGTACATCAAATATAAGAAAGGAAAACCTACTTAACATACACTATATATTGATATTAGATTGCTCACTGCTTTCATTTTAGCCACACCCACCTTTATGTAATTGTAAAATATGGGAATGGTGCAGCTAAGAAATAAAAAAAGCTGAAAAAACCCAGTTGTTTTATGTAGTCAAAGATGTGCTAGGCATAGATTTTAATTAAAATGAAAAATAGGTATAAATTGCATGCTATTGAACATGACTGTCAAATAGTGGGAAGAAATGCATATGCACCTGTACAATACTGAATTATAGATTTTTTTTTCCTAAATTAGCTATGAGTCAGGACAGTTATTTCCTTGAAAGTGAAAGTCAGTGTCTGTGAGTGCACTGCCACTGTTGAATAGTGTAAATCTCTTCAAATCCTGATATTTCGAAGTATACACAGCTACAATGAAACAGCTTTGTGCACATTCCCATACTGTTAAAAACGTTTCTGAAAAGACTCTGAAAGTAACGATGCAAATCTAAAGAAATAAGTGCTAAATTTCAATGGGATCTTACTAGTATCACAATTTCAGAGATTAAACTGAATTTTCTAGCTATCAGGGCATAAAGGTCTAAATTGCAGAGACAAACGAAGCAGCTATTCCCAGGAAAAGGAGGACTGAAAAGTGTAATTTGTGTACTGGAGTACAAGAATCCAGGGAAACTAAGGATTCGAGGCAGAAAAACCTCCTAGAACTATTGTATTTCTGCATTACACAGAAAATACCTTGAATCACAATCCAGTTGCCATGCTGGAAACGCTAAGTTTTGCATTTCACTTTAAGAATACACGCTCTCAGCCATGTACACAGAAATCTTTTGTACAGCACTTCTGCACCCCAACTCTTCTCTACGTCCCTCCTACGTTCGTCGGTTAACTCGTTATTTTCAGTGGCGAGGGTGCTAAGCGCAAGGCGGCCGGTTCTGGGTTTGAACGCCGCGGAGG
>NW_009629644.1:0-2154 GCF_000690535.1 Cariama cristata
CTCTCCTCCAGTTTGGTTGCTGAGATATTGTTTGCCCTATTGAGACTTGAAAGTTAGCAGGCTGGGAAACGTCTGTCCTTACAGACCAACGTGGGATCTGCATCCTCCTTGTGGTCCACAGGCTTTTCTTTGCGTGACGTGCAGCACCAGGCTATAAAACTGGTGCAGTTCTGAAGTTCCCCAGTCTTGAGAGGGAACTATACCGTGCAATACCATCTAATACTTGTATACAATAATTCTAATGCAGTAATTCTTTTCTACTTGCCTCTGTCCCTTTTCTTAATGTAGGCAGTTGGCAAAGTCGAAATGAGACCAAAACAAAGAAGAATATAAAGAAGGTAAGTAGTGGTAATCCCTAAGATTCCTTTTTAGCCTGGTTTCTGAGAAGGATTTTGGTCATTTGATCATTTGCTCTGTTTAACTTGGCCCCCAAAACTTCTGAAGTCATCAGCCAAAATCAGCTGAAGTTGTGAGAAGAGGTATCCCAAAGATAGTGAATTTCCTGGGAGTTTTATGAAAAGAGGTAGGTGCAAATAGGAGCATATGTTGTCGATTCCTTTCAGGCTTGAGGAGAATACAGTGTGAATTCCAGCGTGCTCTTAAGCACTAGAGAATCTGTTCCTTAGCTCGGGTTTGTTGGTGACACGGATTTTCTGGAGTCTGCAGGACACAACTTAATTGAAAATCCTTCTTGCAAACAGGAGGGAATATCACAGTATTATAATATATGTGAGTTTAAAACTTAATTCAGTCATGAGATGCACAGACCCACTGACATGGGGAAGGTGTCACTGAAGCTCAGCGATTTACCTTGGAACTGAATTGCCGTGCCGAGTACGTGAGCAGGCTTGGTGCTGTGAGGCCACTTGCCGGCAGCTGGGAAAATGTTAGCTCCGGGCAGCGTCCTGCCAGCCACAGGCTGAACACGGGAAGGGGCCTGAAATGCACTTTGTGTGTAGTAATTCAAGTTCTAATTGCGCAAGGTAAATTGTTATTTACTGAGCTGAAACTTAGCGTTATAGTTGGGGATGGTGAGATCAAAGCAATGCTGTGTTTATACCAACACAGTGATGTATCTACTATTTTCTCACTGACCTCTCTTAACTGTCTTAACGATAGTGCAAGTAACGAAGCCGTGGCAAAGGATGCGAGTGGTAAATACTGGGCAGATCTTTTTTTTAAAGCAAGCATTTGAGTTCTTTTGTATTTCGGAGTTTATTGTGGGGCATTTCTTACCTTGTAGAGCTTTTGTGTCATGATGCAGAAAGTGAAAGTAATGCATGCTTAAACAGCGTACTGAAAGCGTGCATCTTAAGAAGAGACTTGCCACATAAAGTAGTTTTTAAAAAACCTGGTGAATGGAATAAAACCACCTTAGAGAGAGAGAGGTTTTTGTTGTTTTCGCTTTTCCCGAAAGAAATAACTGGAATAAACTTGCTTCTTGCACAGAGCAAAAGTTGCGTGTTTGTTTTCATTAGATTGGCTTTCCAGTCTATGAAGAAGTTGCTGTACAAGTCCTGCTTTTAAGTAGGTAGTTTAAACGTAAGTAGTTTAAGTTGAATGCTGTGGTCATGCCAATAACTTCTAGTTCAGTATTTAAAGAAAAAAAATCAATCCACTGCAGATGTTTTTACAAGTTGCTAGAGCAAGGGTGAAATAAAGGGAATAACGTATTTTCTGTCTCAAAATATTTTACCTGTTAATGCATTTTAGTCACCGGACCACCGAAGTGAAGATCAGAGCTGATGCAAAAGCTGCAGAACAAGCTCGTGAAGAAAATGGGGATTTGGAGGTCCGCCGAAGCTGCAGACTTCAACAAAGTCATTACACCACTACAAATCAATCTGTTTTGTTTGACAAACTTATAACAAAGTAAGTGGGGGTTTTTGTCATCTTGCAAAGCTATTAAGATGAGCCTTATTGGCAAGCCTTTGTGCTGTGGTGTAGTATTGGCTAGAGATTTTCTCCTTCTGGTAACAGAAAAGGTATTGCTATTCCTGGCAGCCAGAGCTCAGTGTATTCAGTGGTTAGGTTGAGACTTCCCTAAGTGCCCCTATGTGTACGATACGTCGTCGTGTTAACTGCTGGGCTGCAGGTGCTTGCCATTGATGAGGTGGAGTGGAGTCTCTTCCTCTGCCTGCGCCAGTATGTCCT
>NW_009629645.1:0-373 GCF_000690535.1 Cariama cristata
GCAGCCACGGGGACAGCGGCTACCCGTCGCCGACAGGGTTTGCTTGGAGTTTGAATACACAAAAAAAATAGGGACTGTAAAACAGCCTTGTTTTAGCCAATATCCATTACAGTCTGTACAGAAGAAAATTACTTTTCTTAATCATAATCACCAAATAATCCTTGCATGAGACAGACCAAAACCAGGCCTCTATGTGGAATTTGTATTATTAATTCCTCTTTTTTCCACAGCAAGGAAGAGGAAATTTCCACAGCAAGGAAGAGGAAAAAATAAAAGGTTTTTCTTCCATCTCTGCTGTTCATTATCAAACAGATTATCTGAGGGCTGACTGCAAAGCCTCCTCAGGAAGCACCAGCAGCCCGGCACGGCCGGG
>NW_009629645.1:481-755 GCF_000690535.1 Cariama cristata
GCCGTGCCGTGGGTGCCTGGGGGGATCGGCCCGAGCAGTGTGTGCCATCACTTGCGTGACTCAGGCGAGTCCTGGGGTTAATGCTGCAAGAAATGGGGTTAATGCTTCCAGCTTGAGCTCTGATATGAAATCCCTGACACAAGCCCGGCCCCTCCGAAACCATTGTTTTTGCCCGACGGCTGGAGGAAGCGTGGCCTGGCCAGGCTGTGCAGGTGCCTGTGCCTTCTTTCACCGGTGTGGCTCCAGCTCCAGCAGAATTGGAGAGCAGCCCACA
>NW_009629645.1:885-19273 GCF_000690535.1 Cariama cristata
GGGAGAAGGGTGCGGGGTGGACGGCCGCCCTGGAGCAGACCGAAAAACCTGGCACTCGCAGCACCACGGCTGCTTTCTTTCAATTCCCCCAGTTATTAAGGAAATCTTATGATTATCTTTTGAAGTCTGATTCATGTTTTTTAAACACTTGGGACCATCAGTGCCAAGGAGCAAATATTATGGGAAAGGCATTGATTCCACAGTGATTTATCTTCTTTTATTTTAAATGATTGCCCTGGGTGCCCTTTTACCTGAGCAGAAGCATAGGGCTCCTTTAGAAACAGTATCTTGCTAATTGTACCAGAGCCATTTTGCTGCATAAAGCATCTAATTTCATAACGATGTGAGTGGTGCAGTGTAATGAATGCCTGCCTGGGGAAATTAAAGTAATCAATTGCTAAGGCCAACACATTTTAGAACAAGTACAGAAAAAAAAGTGTAGATAAGGGCTTTTAAGCCACAGGGTGGAAAATACGCACATAATTCTTTGACCAGTTTTAAAATACAAACAAATGTAATTTCTTCACCAGCTATGGAAATAAAAAACTGGCTATGTGGAGTGGGGGCTTCCACCTTCTGCTGGAAACTGTCTATTGCAAGAAACCACAAAAGCCATTTCTACCAGAAATCCTGGCCCTGCTAAACCATGGTGACCCTCTGCAGAGCCGACGGGGTTGTGCTCCGGCCAACCCCTGCCACCCAACTCCAGACTTTCTGTACGTATCAAGCAAATCATCCCGCACGAGGGAATGTTGCCACTTGCTCATCTGTGAGGTTTAATTAATGTTTGCAAAACACTTACAAGATGAAAATGTACTCCAGAAGTGCTAAGCACTATCTTACAGCCACCTCACCGGGGTACTTTGATGGAGTTTGCTTAAATAACGTCTGTAGAGCACTTTGAGCTCTCGGGGTAAGGGGTGCCAGGACCGTGCATGGTGTCGCTGCCCTGCAGATCTGGCAGCCCATCGCTGCTTTGTAGAATGATTTTCATTGTAATCATGCTGGAAGACTTGAACACAGCAGACGTTTTAATGAAGGCATGGGACATCCATAAAAGACCATGCCACAGATAAAACAGGGAATACATCATGTTTATTACTTGTTACATCAAATAGAATTGCACTGATGATCCGATGCTGAAAGCCAGCCGGAAATGAATGGAGAACTGCGCCTTGATGGGATTTCTAAATGTAAGTCATAGCAGCATCCCTGACCCACTGCTCTCTGCCTTTTGTTGGGGAATTTGTATGGTACCAGCACAAATGACTGTTTAGTTTGCCTCGAGGGGTACCACATAAATTCCCCAACGCTTTCCTGGTCCCTGGCTCTTGTCCTAAGCTGACACACTTCACCACCACTTCTCGACAAGGACGGGGCTGTCTGCGGTGCTTAAAAAGCAGAAATTGCTCAGGTTCTTTAGCCTTTCTTTTGCAAAACTCAATCCCAGCCCAAACCTCCATCTTAATCTAATCCAAAACAAGGGTAGCCATCAGACCAACAGCTCCCGCGCCCGTCAGCCACACGAGAACCAAAACTGTGTCAGATCTGGCAACAAATGCCATTTTTCAGCCCTCCTGTTCCTAAAACTGATTTCCAGTCCCTGTTTGCAAACTCAGTTTAGCCTGAACTGCAGTCCGCTCCCACCTGCCGGCCCCATGTCGAGAGGGCTGCCTCCCTCCCAATGCAACACCCTCCGGGGGGGGATGCCCCGAATCTCGGCAGTATTGCTGCCCCCTCCAACCCCCCCGCTGTGCTTCTGTGCCCCTCGCGTTCTGTTTTCTTCCTTGCGCAAAGTCACTTCGTCATTTACTCTTGGTGACAGGTCACCACAACCCTAGCACCAGGCTGCAGAAGTGATTTATTACTGCTGGACCTGTACAGCTCTATAAAAAGAGCCATTTCTGCTTTTTTTGGCTAGCACTGACAATTACAGATAGTTGACCATTTTTCTTACAAGGTTTAGCTTGCGGCTTTTTCATTCCTGGGCAGCTCTATAAGTTAACAAAATGCAGGTGGGCTTCTAGGTCTGGAGAGAAAGCTCCTTTTCTTTGTCCGGCACAGCCTCCGCTGCAGACCTCTGGAGATGGGGGAAAATCCCACCAGCTGCCAGCCCCTTTCTTGGCTGCAGGGATACACCTATTCCTAAGCACTGTTTTAAGTAATTTGCGTTCTGCTTGCTCGTTTACAGTTAGTAAGGACAGGAGGGCTTTGGTTGCTGCACTCGGAAAACTTTGTTCACGTCCCTCGAGCAAGAAGCCGACTGGCAGCTGCAGGTTTGGCTCATTGCACTGGTGACACAGTTCGTATGAAAGAGGTGTCTTAACAGCAAAGGATGGATTGCTTTATAAAAAAACCCTAACACCAAAACCTAATTAAGACTATATTATATAAGACTATATAATAATATTCAATTATTAGATTGTGGCATGTGGCTGTCCGAGTCCTGAGATTGGATGTTGTTTCTAACACTTTAAACTTTGTTTTGAACTTGTTTAAATTAATTTAAAATTCATTATAGAATGCCCTTTTGGACAAAGTTTAGCTGGCTTAAGACGTAATATTGTTATTCTAGGTCTTGGTAGCTCTTGGTGCTCTGTTTGTAACCAAACTTAGACCCACGAGGCTTACCTCAAGCAGCACCTCCTGAAGAGCCCCACGGCGAATGCGGCCCCAGGCCAGCCAGCACATCCCTCTTTGCTTCTCTGGTTGTAAAACATCAATAGAAACTGTTACACATAACTTTTCCACTTTTAACTTTTCCACAGAAACTATTCATGCATTCAAATTAAACTGACACCTTGGCTCTGCATTTCTTTTCAGTGAACAATTTAATTAGAAATTTTTGCTCTCGAGAAGCTGATCCTCACCGCGGCAGCAGGGCGGGTTGTCTCTGGGGTGACTCCCAGTGCCACCAGATCCTCCTTGCTCCAGCCCAGGGTCTCATCCCCTCCTTCGCCTCCCGGCAGACGAGCAATAGGTTTCTGGCTATCTGGTCTTGCAAAACATTCTTCAAAGATACGTTCCAGCCCGCCGGGCTAATGACCAAACCGGTGTGCTCAAGCGCACTCTGCGTGTCGCTCCATATGCTGGACTCTCGCAGTGGTCTCAGTGTGGTTTAAACTTTAACACACGAGACCTAAAAGCTCTTCCCCTGCGTAGTCCCCTGAATAATTTGTACTGGGGATCTTAACAGAGGGGAAAAAAGACTATTAACCGTTTCATGCAACTCAACACACAATGCACTGGCTATATCTGCAGCCTATTCTTTAAAATTCTGCTTCCTCATTAAGAAAACCAAACCAAACATTGATTACATCCCACTGGCTTTAATAAGCTCTGGGAACTATTGTTCTCACCCTCAGCAGCTGTAGCTGCCCCTTAGAGTGGTCTTGACTTCTCACACTGGCTGCATGGCCATTGTGTTGCTGCTCAGCCCCGTCCCTTCCAAACGTAGCTAATAAATAAACAGGTTTTGTGTGGTTTTGTGCTCTGGTGTTTCGGGTTTCCAGCATTGTGGCAAGATTGAGAGAAGCTGAAGAACTGAGGAGCCGGGGGGTCATTGCTATTGAGTATTAGTATCCCCCGAGTGCCTTGGAGTGCGTGGAGGGGACATGGTCCGGGGGATGCAGCCAAAATGCAGGCAGCTGGAGAGTGGAACACTTATTCCCACTTTTAGAGCCAGGGAACTAAAACAGAGGCATTAAATGATTTGTTCAAGCTCACCCACGGGGAGGCCTGAACGAACGCCAGCCCGGTGCCCAGAGACGGCTGAGCAGCAGGTTCAGCTGCCCCCCCATCTCAGGTCAGGTTGCCACTGCCCTGGGAATTGGGAAGAGGGAGGCTTGAGCTCTGCTGCAGGAGGGGCTGGACGCTGCGTGCTCTGCTGCTCCCACTGCTGATGGACGATGACCGCAGCCTGGCCGTGCTGTGCTGGCTGGGGGTGCAGAGCACAGCCCCGCATCTGGGCTGTGCAACATGAGCACAGCCTCCCACCTGGAACCAGCCCTGAAACCATCGGGAAGGAGGTCCTGTGGTCCCCACTGCACTTCAGGCACAGGGGCTGTGGCCCCAGGCCGGGACATGAGGAGATAAAACACGCACTGGGGTGCCCAGGTGAGACCCCAGGCAGGAGGGGAGCTGCTGCCATGCTCCTCGAGGCTGCAGAGAGAGGGCAGATTGCACAGTGAGAAATACAATATAAATGCTTTTCCTCTGGAAAATTACTAAGAAAAAGTTTGGTCCTCATCTGCAATTTACTTTATATTTCAGTCTTTAATCTACAGCTTTTAGTCGTGTTTGCGGCCAGCTCCAAAAATGGAAATAGATGAACTTTTCAGACATGAAGATAATATATTCACAAAGCAGAGATTAGAGGTTTAGGGATTCATTCTCGAGTCTCCTTGATTTGATATAGGGAGAGAACTTGAAAGAAAAAAAAGACCTTTTCAAGCTCCTTGGCTTGTTAGAGACATTAAGGGAGCTTCACATCCTTGCCTTTTCCTGAGGACTTGCAGGTATCTATAGTTACTTCAGATTTAGTCTCATCACAGGGACATACTCCTAGCTAGTTTCTGCTCATCAGGTTTTCTAAAAATGAGGGGTTTTTTCTTTCCTCTGTCACTGAGGGATGAAGGCCATTTGAAGCCATTGGATCTCGTGAGGCTCTTCCCTGCCCCACAGTCATCAGCCCTCACGGTGTTCAGGAAGCCGCTCAGAGCCAATAGCCGGACACCCACCAGCCCCGGACATGGGATCCATCCTGCCTCTACCCTTGCCCCACTTGCTGCTGGAGCGGCCATGGGCAGGGGAGCCGCACTCAGCACCACGGGGGCCAGCCCTGCACAGACCCCCTGTGTGGGGGACGGATGCGATCCTCCAGTCACGACAGCGCCGCTGATGTTTTCATCAGTACCCAGTCTGAGAAAGAGCTATATTATGACATCTCCCTTAGGAAGGGAGATGCAATAGTCCTTTAGGAAAAGCATCTAAGACCTGGGCACGTGAGCAATGACATTTTTCATCACCAGCCTGCCCAGTCTTCCCAGCTTAGTCGGTCTCAGGCTGAAGCCCAGCTCACGCCACTGCTCCATCCCCTTTGACAGACCTCACCCCTCGGCGTTCTGCTGCCCACCCTTACACGCCTGGTCCCCACAGCAGCCTGTGCCAGGCCGTTGCGTGGGCTGCCTGGGTTACCAAGGAGAACATTTTGCCTTCCTCGGAACAGCAGAGCCCGAAGAGCCCACCCGCCCCGGAGGAGCCTCCCGGGGCCCGCAGACCTGTCCCATCACGTCACCTGCTGCCCCTCGCATTCTTCCTGCTGCCATGGGCAGGAGCACGGGTCTGCATCAAGAGCATCGTTTACCCCCTGCAAGGGAATTCTCCTTTAGTTTGGCTTAGTGGTGACCTATTTTACCTTTAATATGGTTTGGCAGGACTGAGGTATTTATTTTAGCAAAGTAGTGAAAATAGTTTTGAGCATGTTAGCAAGCTATGCAATTCTGGTCAATTCACTGCTCTTTTAATGCAGTGGCTTGGATTGACCTGACTTAGCTCTAAGCATACACAATCAATCAAGATCAAACTTTACACCGTTCACAATTTCCTCATTTTTAATAACTTGCACAGTGAAATATTTTGCCAGTTCTGACATGTCACAGGCTCACACTGAAAGGCGCTGGCTTGTTTAGCTTTCTCTAATCCATTACAACATTTTCATTTTACTCTTCATAGGAGTCAGCTGGACATGTAAGAGCTTGGAGGGGGTTTTGATAATGTGCAACAATGGCAAATGGTTTTCAAGATACAACATCTCTGACTGCAGAAAACTCCCAGTAGTCACTGTTTCTTTAATTTTTTATTTCCTGTGGGGTTTAAGATTCCCATTGTCCTGTCCCACCTTGTGACCCAAACATTGATTTACTATTAGGATATAGATCTAGTCTGAATGCTCATTAAAAAAATACACATTCTTGCTTAGTTACTCATGCATCGCTGGCGAAATTCTGCAAAGTCACTGGCAGAATGACTTTGGCAGTCATCTCCATGACCAGCATCATGCCAACAGAAGGTTTTATAGGAACATAATTGGATTAACAGGCTAAAATACCACCAGTCCAGCTCTTAAGAGCTGCATTTGATTCTTTAACCAGGTACATTTTCCTTCCACTAGAGCTTCACAGCCTACATACTGCATTGCTTCTCAAATCTGTTTTTAATTGAAGTTGGTTTTGTAATGCAGCTACATGTGCGTTATTTGATAAACGTGATTTGTAGTAAATGCCCTTAAGCCAACTCTTTAAAAGTAAAGAGCAAGTTTTATAAATGTGCTTCATAAATAGCAATATTTTCTAATTTCATAGAACAACAAGAGCAAATCACCAGCTTCGTTCAGAGACAGATTAGTTCCCTGTGGACAATACATTGATCCTAACAGATTTCTATCTATTTTCAGGACTTCCAAAGAATAGCTATTACCATTCAATTATCATGCTTCATTAAACAACTTAAAACCTACATATTGCATTCTTTTAGTTAAAAAAATGTTCAGTAATCATGTTTATGACATGTAATGTAGTGTTTGTTCAGAGAAATCTGGCACAGCAAGCGTGTGGCCATGCCGCATCACTTATTATAAGAATCTAAGTGCAGGGAAACCCCTAGGGGAAACTGCCACAGTCCGTGTCCCCCAGCAGCCAGCACCCATCCTCACCTGGCTCTTGGGGACCGGCTGCAGGGAGAGACAGGGGCGTCTGCAGGTGACACCACGCTGTCCCCCTGCGACTGCCGAACTACGGCTGGGCAGGGGAACAACCCCAACCACTGCCCATCGCTGCCCGCTGCCTCCTGGCACCAGAGCAGTCGGAGCATCAGGCTGCCCAACGGGAGCTGCAAACCCTCTTCAGAACATGACGTTTGTCAGGTGCTTCACCAGGGAAATATAAATATCCTTCCCCTGCCAGCGAGCAGGCAGCCTCTGACATTACAGCCAACTGTGACGAGTGTGGGACTCCTGCAGATCTCAGGGTGACACTGAATTTTACTACAAAACACGAGGCACTGTATAAAACTTAATTGCCCCTGTGTGTTGTACAGCCAGGGACTGGTCTTCAGTCAGTGTCAGCAGCACAGCTCAGCGACATCTCTCTGTGCTGGCTCCCAGTCAAACAAAAAGACGAAGGTAACGTTTAATCTTCCCCATTCTCCCCCAGCCCATCCCTGGCGTATCTCACCATTACCCCTCTGCTCCTCGGGAGAAGGCTTTGCTGCGCCGTGGGGACCTGCTGCTGCCACCTGCGATGCTCAAGATTTTGCCTGAAATCACAAAGGAAAATTGAGAGAGACACAACAAGCAAACCCATGACTTCTGAATCTGACTCCAGAGCCCTAACTGGAGGTCACACCACACCTCTGTTTAGGCATTATTAGTTTTCATATTTGTATAGTCCTTCACGAGCATTACAAGCAATGAGCGATGACAGCTCATGTATATGTGTCTGCGTACACACACACATATATATACACACCCTTACATCTGAACACTATGCCAAAGAAATTATATTTCACATCATTTCTAGTGTCATCTTTGATTAATTTGCATCTCTTTTCTCATTACGGCTCATCCCTCATTTCAAAGGTGTCCTTCAACTAGGACACTGGGAGAGGGCCGAGAAGTGGAAAACAGCAAGGAATAATCTAAAGGTAGAGTTTAGGAAAGCCGTTCAGACAGTCGCACCTCTGGCTTAACACTCTCATCCCCACATCTCTTCTTCCCACGTCCAATTTCTCCTTTAGTGAATTAGCTTTCCCAAGAACTGATTCATTGCATCCTGATGGCCACAGTTTCCCTCTTACATCTTATTAATCAAAGAATAAAGGAGTGAATGCATGTGTCTTTGAGAATAACAATGGGGCATTTGACAGCTAAATGGAGCCACAATATGCAGAAATACAATCATCCATGTGCGATTTACCCGCTCTTTCCTGTCCCCCCTCCCCTCAGCGCGATGTGTCTGGGTGACTCCATGTCTGAAGGTTAACAGAGTCCTTTATCGTTCGCAGTTCAGGCACCAGAACCAAAGTGGCAATAAAACGGCTGCAGGGGAAGGGCCCCAGCGCTGCGGTCCCTCGGCTCTCACCACGCAGAGAGGGACCGTTCTGCTAGATTACCGGAGGATACGCTCTGCCACGGCGGTGTAAATCACGGCCACAACTTGCTACGATACCGCTATTAAAGTAGTCTGAAAACATCATAAACAGAACTCAGCTGGGGAGATATTTCATCTTAAGGTTTGATGACAAGGTCAGCAGCACTCAAACGCGTCCTTCAGCTGGAGGTTGGCCCTTTCTGCACATCCTATTTTAAGACCTGCATAATGCCGACCTCCGTACCCCATTCACGCGCCCTTGAAACGCCACCGCGAGACCCGCTGGACTCAGGTCTCACCTTGAAATCCCACTTTGTAATACAGTCGATACCTCAGCAGGAGAAGCTGGCTTTCCGCTGTGCTATGGGGAGCTCATTGGCAATCTTTGACCCTGTACCGAATCCAAGCAGATTTCTTTTCTGTAGAACATCATATAATGAGTCATCATCTGGAAATCCCACAGAAGGATACAGCTGACCTGGGCATTGGTCCTTGAAGTCTGCAGTCCAGCTGACACATTAGAAATATATTGTAACACATTAGAAGTATATTTTAAAACAAGGTCAGTCAGTGTGCTGTACCACACCTATTACGTAGGTGGAAAATCAACGTACATAAAGCTGCTCATCTTGCTGCAAGACATGCTTCAACTGTAACATCTGAAAAGCCCGGCACCACCACCAATTATTGACAAAGATATCTCACTTTGGTTAGAAAATGGTTTTCCACACCAAACAGATGTCTACCACAGAGAAATCACACCTAAAAAGAAGTAGTCCAAGATACAAGACAGACGAGAAAGACAAAGAGAGGCAATGTTTGCTCTTAGATGCTAGCGAGCTCCCGCTTGGCAGAGGCCAAGGAGCAGAGCCCAGGGACCTCCCTGGGGCCGCGGGGCCGCAGACGGCCATCCCTGATGCGGCGGGAAAAGCACTGTACAGACAGTGCTGCTCAATTCTTCTAGCACATGTGGCAAATAAGAATAATTATATATAAAATTATATGACTCAGGCTAGTTAATCACCAAAGGGCAAAACCAGAACAATGCACAACATTTCCCAAGATTGTCGAAAGCCTTTTAAACCAGGCTGCCTTTCAACAGCAGTTACCAGCTTCTAATTAAACTCAACTCCAAGCACTTTTACTGAAATGGAGCCAGTAATAGAAATCTAATATGACATCTTTTGTCGAAACCATGTGAATAAACAGTTTGGATCCAGTTACGAAGACTCCCTTTTGCCTTCTGGTGTCACCGAAATCGGGAGTAAAACTCCTTAACGCCAATATAGTATGAAGAAGCAGGCATTCTTTTTATTGCAGTGCTGGATGCATGGAGGATCGCTCCACCTGATGTGCACACTGAATAAAGTGAAGATACATATTATATACAATAAAACATTTGCATATTCATAGTACACTACATGTTCATCGTTATTCATGCTTAGGATTGGTTATAAGTTTCTCGCTTCCAGTGTAAATTAGTACACATCCTCAGTAAGCACTAATGAAGCCTCTCTATTAACTACACATGCTCCCCAAGCGGGGTTTTGCCCTCTTTCGGGGGGGTCATTTGAGTTGGAGGTCACGATCTCCCACTACCACAATTACCTCTGTCCTGCCCTCAGCCAATTTATTGTTGACATCTGTGTTATCAGCTTGGCTCCCTTCATGTCTAGAACTCCCTCTCTTGAAGGCTTCTCTCCACATTCTTGCCTATTGGCTTAGATAACAGCGTCCATTCTTTTATCATTTGTTGTTTTTCTTGATGCTTCCAACCTTGAGATGCTAGGGTAAAGAATGTGCCTGTTTTTCTGTTAATTTAGCTGAATTATTTAACCCTTTGGTATCAGCTTCAGTATACGTTATCCCTCTATAATTGCTGAAACATACAATAGTCTTCTGTTTAAACAATATTAGCATGCTTTTCTTAATTTATACACTTTGGGGCTTATAGCAAAAACTCTTGCAACCATTTAGTCTAGTTATAATAAGTTATTTTCTAAAGCGAGTACTTACCACTGGCAGAAACCTCACTTTCTAAGATGTGTATTCACAGTGAACTGAATATGGAATTGGCTAGTGCTACATTTCTTTTTTTCCCCCCTATATGTATTTGCAATATATGAAATAAGCCTACACCAGCAGGAGACCCTCCAAGAGGACTGGTTGAAAAGAACATCCCTCCTTTTTATTCAAAATCTGTTCTCTGTCTTTTTGGTCACAAAGGCATTTTGCAATTTAAATTTTCATCAGAAATGGAACATTCTTTCCAGCTTTGCAGATGGCAAGAAGAAAAAAATGTTACCACTCAGTGGCATAGGTGGTTGCTCAGAAAATGAGTGCTTGCCTTTAAGCATGTAGAAAGCCCGAGTGTGTAATTGTACAACATGGAAACAGTTTGTTCTTTGCCTAATACAAAATTAAACATTATGAAATTCACCAAGTGATATATTTTGTCCCATGAGAGATTAGCTTTAGAAATAGAGAGATGGAAAAATACTCATCTTTCATTATCATGCCAGTTTTTAAACAGCTGGGAAATACTGCTTCTGCCCTCAAAGGGGCAGCCTAGGTGAAAACAATGTTCTACCTCCACCTCCCCCCAACAACGTTTTTTCCCTTTTCCCAGGGAAATTTTACATTTCAACTACATTTCCTCTTTACTACTACCTTTTTTTTTTTTTTTTTAACTTTTTCTGGCACATCTTTTCTTGCTATTAAACTTTTTTTTTACCCCCCTACACATCTATTTCTAATTTTCTTCAATTGCCAAGAGCAACAACATGTATCCATGTGCATGTGTTGGGGGAAGGAGGTATGAGGAAAGGAGAAGAGAGACATAAGAAAAGAACAAAAAGAGAGAAAAGGTGGGAAAAAAATTGTGATAAAGAACAGTTGCTGGAAAGACCGGCTAAACTGGTTGACAGGTCACTTTCATGAAAACAAAAAATTTTCCTCTTTTGCTGGGAACCGAGGTTAAGCCCATGGTCCTTTCTCTGCCCTGACTGTGCCCCAAGTGTAAAAGGGAGTTAATCCTTGCTGCTCATTAAAGCCACTGCTCTGCTTTAAGAACTTTTTTTACAGAGAACAAAACAAGCAGAAACAAGTAATTTCTGGTTTCTAAGCCACTCACAAGCTACTTCTACTGACGGATTTTCGCACGCTTTACTGAGAAAGGGGACAAGCCCACTGCTAACAGCACGCTGGGTCTGCAAGCGCCCGAGGATCAAGAGCGTTATGTTATAGGAGGCTACTGTAAAGGGAGACCCTGATTTATGTCTTTTGCTGATATATTTCAATGCTTGCATTTGCATTTACAATCCAATGAAAAATTTATGACTGTTAAACTTATCCTGTATGTCATAATTAAACACAAACAATCATTTCCAAATAACTGTTTACCATATTGTATGTTCAGTTGTGCAATTAATCTCAATGACTCTTTCTCCTTGTAAACAAATATAGGTGGTAACATATTCTGCCATAATGCACTCATAACTGCATCCAGCGGAAGATGAAGAGTCAATCTGACATTTCAAGAGAGAGCAGTTACCTGCTTAATAAATAAATTGGAAACTCTGTCATTTTCAAATAGATGCCTTGTTCTCCTACTAACTATTTGTTCTGAGGAAAGCCTCTGAGAAAGATTTATAGGACAAGTGCTGTTTAAACATTAATCTTAATGCAGAGAAAGAGGGAAGTGGGCTGCTCTCAGAGCTTTGCCAAGGGATGTGAGACTCGAGGGGGGATGCGTGCGAGCCAGTCCCCAGACCCGCTGCCAGCGATGGCTCCGTCGCCAGACCCTGCACAACAGCAAGCCGGGGGCAGCTGGGGCTCCAGGAGAGGCCAGTGTCCTCAGGGGCACCGACAGGGACCCCCTCACCCGTGACCAGCTCTAATGATGAGCGGGAGAGGGGATGTGCTGCGAGTGCTCCAGCAAAAACCAGCAGCAGAAAGAGGCCTTGGCCTGCAAACGGACCCATCTCTGGGTGTACCTGTCCTTTCCAGCCCTGATGGGCTTCTGCTGGCAAAGCCTGGGGTCGCCGGTGAGGAACAGCCTCACCACCGGTGCAAACTGGGGGTGCTGCCAGGAGCCACTTCTGAGAAGCTGGTCCATGCTGAGTCAGCGGCACAGAGAGCAGCATATCGCTAGGATTCATCAGCAGCCTGTTTCCTTTCAGGCATAAAAAATGAAATAGCGGTCTTCTGATGGGTGCCGATTGGTAGATGGCTTCACATGAAACAGCATTTGTCCTGAGAACAAGGTGAATAAAAGACTTAATGGAGTTCAGCGATGCAATACAAATAACAGTGTCCCTTTACATTACTGACAACACACACTACGCTCTCTCCGGATCTCTGTTCTCTTGAATACTCCACTAGGAAGCTTTTTGTAAATAGGATGTCTCACTTCACGTCCTCTTCTAAACATCATATTAATCACCCTTTAAGAATGCATGGTCTCGGGGAATAAGGACTGCACTGGCTGTGAGAAAGACATCGCTCCTAATTTTAGCTCGGCTTTGACTTGCCGCAAGCCCGTGCCGTTTCCCCACAGCTGAAGCTAAGACTGTAGCACCCCTCTGCTGCGGATATCCATGGAGATGCCCCCCGGGAGGGCAGGTACCACGCGTGGAGGAGAGCTGGTGTTGCACTGCTGTCCCGGGGCATTGGCTCTGCACAGCTTCGCCCTGGGGGTGCCGCAGGCAAGGGGCCATGAGCAACTGGAAAGTGCAGGAGGGGATGGAGGGGACCTCTCCACGGGGCCCCTGAGCTCTGCAGCCGCTGTGAGCAGGTATAGAGGAGGCTGAAGGGTACTTGATAGCTCAAGAGAGTGCTAATTGGCTATGAAGGATTTCTCTTCTCGATTGCGGTTTATATTGTCCCCAGGTTGGTGCTAGTGACTGGAAGCTATTTCCACCCAGAGACCTATGTGAAGTGAAGTTGAATGATTGTCCCAGGCTGGGTCTTAGCAGGCTGGTTCCTGCAAGCTCCCGTTACTGCTTATGCAGAGAAGGAAATGGCTACAAGTGCAACTGCAGAAGAATTAACCGTCCGTCCTCTGTCACGTTCTCCCAGCAGGGTCAAATGTGTTCCATGCAGCAGGCAAGGTGGAGGATGCTCACAATATTATCGTGTGTGCTCGTCTCTTGCAATGGCCAGAAGATTTCAGCTCTCTGGGCTGTCAGCTCGCCAGCTTTCATAAGCACCAAATTCCCTAATGAAATCAAATTCTTTAGAAGTATTTAAGTTTGCATATGTTAATTCTTGTGCTAGCACTATCAGTCCCGCATTCGCAGTTGTTTATTTTCAGGGTGTTTACCCAATCTTTGCTGTAAACACATTTTCACAGGTCAAAAGCAAAGCATGAAAATCACCAAAAATATTTGTATCATGAAGGTTTTCAGTTCTAGAGTAAATGCAACATGGGAAAAAAAATGGTTTGAGAGAAACAGAAGTTGCAGTAAGGGACCTGCTGTTCTGAGGACCCTTGCTGCCCGCAGGAGAGCTGCAAAGGGCACAGCTTTGTACCGGAGAAGTCACCAAGAACCGTGTGGGTGTTTGCTGGGGAGGGAGACCCAGCCCCGGCTAAGAGTCAGCAAAGAGCCCCTGCGGACACCCTGCCCCTGGGGGACGTAGCCCCACGGGGCTTCCAGAGCACATACACCATGCGCACCCCCAGCAGAAAGGGGGGCACGGCCAGGGGGTCTCCCCTCACCATTCGCACTGCTGGTTCAGGGGAAGGCTTCGGCACAAGGGTTGGCTGATGTGGGGCACCGAAGCAGGGAGCACGCTCTCCTGATTGTTGAACAACATCCTAAAAAATGACCTTTGGCAACCAGAGGTGATGGGCATCTGCCACCTGCCAAGAAAACATGGTGGGACAGCGGCACTTGCCATGGCATCACACGTAAGTGCAATGCTAAGACAGAAACAGCAGCACACAAAGGCCAGATGCCCTACCCGAATTCAGCAGCAAACACCATCCAGGTATTTTAACTGACCACAGAAGAGTTTACCTTAACTTTCAGCTGGGATCCGTGTCATGCCTGGGCAGGAGGTTATACATGAGATGGAAAGCTGCAGGGAAGAAAAACGCTCCTGAAAGGCACGGTAACCCTCTCTCTGGACTGCACAGATTTAAAGTCCTCCCACTGGGGACTCAAAATTGTGTCAAACAAATGCAACTTCTTGTCTCTTTAAAAACAGTCCCTAACAAAGTTGTTTTCATTATCTGGGAAAGCCCTGGTGAAGTGTTAGCATCTTGAGTAACCCTTGTAAGTGGAACCAAATTAGCAATGCGAGCAGACAACACAGGCAGAGAAAACAGATTTCATTTTCTATATATCAGTTTCTATTAGTTTCAAAGATAGGTCTCTATTACACCCGCTGTTTGTCCACGGTCAGAGTGCATTCAACAAATTGAAATTGAAATGTGTCTGCTGATGAGACTGATGGCGTTATTAGATTTAACCATCAATCACCTGCTGAGTGAAGTATAATGCAATTCATTAGGTATCAGTCCTACAGACATTTCAACTGAATTCTGTAAACAAACCAGAAGTAAATCTCTCTGCAATGATCATTTGGTTTACAAACAGCTTATGGGGAGCACCTTCAATGCCCGTACAGATTATATTTTTATTTTTCAGAATTCCTCCTGCTGCTGGAAAGGTTTCCTCCTGCCCTGCTCCTCCATGCGCTTGTGCAAAACGCCTTACTTGCCTAACTTTTCCAGCATCTGCAATGCATCCCTGGGTGCTCGGGCCAACCTCTGCATCTCAGCGTCCGTGGAGAAGCAGCCCCTGGGATGGAGGCTGCAGACCCTGCAGCCCCCAGCCCTTCGGCCACCCGGGGACACCCCTGCAGCTGCTCCCTACGAGAGGCTACAGCTGCCACCATCACGGTTCCATCCGTACGTCACCCACCTGCCTGGGAAACGGGGAGAGGGCCGGGGGCTTCCCTCCGCCGCCCCCCTCAGCTATGGGGGAAGGACAGTCAAAGAGTGAGAGGGAAGAAGATTTACCTTCCAATTGCTAACGAACAACATCTTTCCTTGCTAGCATGTAAACAAAGAAATTGGGCTCTTCGGCTGCATTAATGTGACTTGTGAAAACTAACTTATAAGGCTGGATGTTTTTTCCAGGGTAAGCCAATGTTCCAATTATAAGTAAATTGCTAGCACTTGGAACAACGCTGCATATTAATTCAAAGCAAGTGAACGTTCATTGATTTACCCAGAACAGTAAATAGCTCTTTGTAGGGTGTGTAAATAATCTCAGGGCATATAGGAAATTGGGAAAAGAGATTTTAAAAACTAATTTGCCTGAGCAGAGTAAAAATTTTAAAGGAAATTAGTAAAAGAAGGTATTACCACTGAAATGGTTATTTTGATCGTTACAAGCTGGGTCAGAAAAAGCAGCCCCACTCTGCCTGTCCCACGGGCGCTGTGGGAAGGCAGCCTGGCACTGCGAGGCCACGCAGCCCCTCTCCTCGGCAGTGAGCTCTTTTTCTTTTGGCACAGGATGGACCCACTGCAGGGAGACTTTCCTCAGCTGGGGGAAGGACGGACACCCCCAGCTCTGCTTCGTAGCCCCCCAGGCTCCTCTGGGCTCCCCACAGCAGGAGAGACACAGAGCAAACGCTGCGGTGAGGCAGAAGGTGATTCATGGGTTGCTGTACTTTCCCCACGAAGACCAAACTCTACCGTCCCTTCAGCTCGGTGGCCATTACAGTCACTGCTAACAAACTGAGGATTTAATAAATGCACATAGCTTCAGGGCTTTTTCCACATTTTTTTTTTTCCTTTTTTAATTCAGCTCCCTCATCACTGAGCTAATGCACTAATGGACACTTACCATTACCTAACTTCCGACCTAATGGGCACAGCAAATAAGTGAAAGGCTCATAAAATCAAATTTACTGGGCATCATTCCTTTTGCTGTCCATTAACTGAAACTATTTATTAGGTTAAACAGATCTAGGGTATGGAGTTATATTCATCTTGTATTAATGCTGTTACATGGACATGTTAGAATCCCAGAAGCTCTAGCAATCGCAGGGGAGAAGGGAAGGTTGCTCTGGTGGCACTCACCAGCCCAGGGGCTGAGGGACACAGGGGCTGGCATTGCCAGGATTGCCACCGGGAGCAGCCATCCCACCCCCCTCGGCCACAGCTGTGTTGTACTCCTGTGCCGGTGCCTGCGGGACTGTGTGGCGTGTGATGAATATAACCTTGGTCTCCACTCTAAACTCCCTGTCTTCCCTTCTTTTCCAGTACTTCTCCTGCGAATAACCTCCCTGCAGCTCATTTCTTCCTCCAGCTCACCATCTGGGACCTGTCTGAGGAGTCCTTGAGTACTGGCATTCACTTGTGCTGCCATCCTCCTCCTCCCTGTGGTCTTGGTCACTGCAGAAGTGAAACCTTCTGGGCAGCCAGTGCCACAGCTCATTCCCCACCCTCTGTGGGGTCCAACACTGAACACATTCAAAATAAAACCAATCCATTTACCTTTGCAACCCAAATACATTTGGCCTGACTGACTGCTGCCTTGCTGTTCGTGCTGTCGTTTGGCTGCCCTGATGGGGATGCTGCTACACAGAGTGAGCATCCGCCCGCGCGCTCCTGTCGTAATGCTGCTGAGCACAGAGGCAATGCACCAGGAGCAATCAGACTTGCGCACACAGAGCTGGAGATGTATCTGTGTATCTGTCTATCTATCTGTAGATCTATCGATCTATCTATGGCAGGGTCTGGTATAATGTATGATGAAAATGTGCTGAAAGAGATTAGCACTGATGATGCCTTCTGTTTTCTATCAAAAGTTAGAAGTTCAGTTTACGTTCTGGCATTCAGTTCTTTGTAGAAATATAAAGAGCATTTCAATTTAATCAGTTTTCTGAATAGCAAAGAACAATCTGCTGCCCTTAATGGGTAATATCCTCTGCCATCAAGGCTGCCTTTAGGATTTCACTGTCTCCATAAAGAACAGTTTTACTGGATTATCAATGAAAAGAACAGTTGTAACAAAAGATGGGTTGATAGCAATTTTTTTCTCCAAGTCTAGCAAATTCCTTTCACCGAGGCAATCACTTACATGAAGTTCATGTGCCTTTGCTAAATTCCTACAGAAATTTTGGAGTTTCATCCCCGCAGCGGGCTGGGGCTGGCCGTGCCTCTCGCCTCTCCATCAGCCCTGAGTTGTCATTAGCTCACGGGAGGCCCGAGGCACAGTTAGGGTGGGCTCTCTCCCCTTCTCTGCCCTGCGGAGTCCCGAGAAGCTGCCTTCATTGTTCACCCTGGAAATTGCATGTAGTGACAGCAAAGCACATGCAACTTTTCTTAACGTGCCGTTTGTATGTGACACAAGGTCCAGCAAAACACAGATGGGACCACTGACTCCAGTAGCCTGAATCATGGGCAAATGCATTTTAGAGAGAGACTGGATAATATCCACTGGCACCTCTATCCGCACGCTGTAAAGCATCCCAAAGGCTCTCGAGCAAAGAGTGGGCACAAGGGCTGTCCTGGTTTTGGCTGGGATAGAGTAGAGGGCAAAAGGCAAAGCATCGTAAAAATGATGCAATGCTACAGGAAGGATGAAATAAAGTTCACGACCGGAGGGCCCTGAGCTGGAGAATAATTTGTTACATGAAAATACCCAGCTAGTGCTGGAAGGCAGAGCAGTTGGTCCTGACGGCATTTTCAGAAGCAGGAGCTGTGCCCTGACCAGCCCCAGCCCGAGGAGCTGGGTGGGTTTTTCTTCCTCAGGAATAAAGCAAGGCACGATAGAGCTCCAGTCAACCGACAGCTGCAGTATTCCTGGGAATGGAAAAGTGCTGTTAACCTTAATGACAGTGTCTGGTTTATAAATACCCAAAACAGAGATAGATTAGATGAACTTTGAAAACTTTCATATATATATTTTAAGGGATCTTGTTTGCTAAGCTATCTTTTTTCCTTTCTAAACTCCCAGGACCCTAGTAAAGTCAGTCAATACACCATTACAATCATTTGGGGAACAGTAAAGCTTTGAAAAATAGCGTTTGCACTGTGGATTTATAGAAACCATTTGAACTACAGTAAGCCTTGAAGATAACTCTGAAACATATTTTGATTTCTCAATAATTTCTTGAGAATCATTAAAAGAAATGAAAACTCTGCACCCTGGACAGACACAGGCTGGGAAAGCACTGCAAGGAGGAAAAGAAATATTGTCAATACTTAAGAAAGTATATAA